>NC_046970.1:11964076-12154076 GCF_009769545.1 Cyclopterus lumpus | reverse complement strand
GCTGCAGCGGGGTCACTCAGGATCTTGTTGAAAAGGTTGAAGACTGACAGCTGGAAAATCTGGGCGTCCATTTTCAGGTCAACAGCCAAGCGGTGCAGCATTCGAGCGATGCAGTGGTTCGTGTGAGGTGTGTTTTTTGAGTATGATTTTAATAAGAGGAGGTATGGACGCACAATGCTGGGGTTGGAAAACCTGTGAGGGGTAAGAGGAGGGCAACATGTGCCATTAGGCATGTATTTTGCATGCAGTGTCAGCAGGTTACTGTTAATATAACGGTTTTCCTCACCTCTTGATGAAGTCTAGAAAGTTGAACTCTTTTTCGGAAATCTGGACAGACTCCAACTCTTCCTCTTCTAACTCTGCTGCATCATCATCATCCTCTGCTGCAGGCTCAGGAGGAGATGTCCCTGAAACCAGAAGGAATGGTATGAATGCTCCATAGATGCTGTGATACAAAGGAATGTTAAGGAATCTTAAATGCAAACAATAAATCAAAATACATACTTGGCAGGTTGGCATGAAGGATCTGCTTAAGGAGTTCCAGTTCCTCCTCAGGTTCCACATCCGTAGAACCAAACACATCTCCCTCTGGCCACACCTCTCTGAGAATAACAAGATGATGGTGAATACTTAAATACCTTAACATGTGTGATTAGTCTGAGGGTTGAAGGCATGTTGAGTCTCCCTGACCTGGCAGCACGCAGCAACCCCAGCGCTTCTGGTGCCAGTCGAACCAGCAGGGCATCCTGCACACGCACCATGGCCTCAGTCCTTTGCTCCTCAAGTGGAGTTTCAGATGTGGCATCAAATGGCACAGTGCTTTCAGTTAAAGATTCTGACAACTGAAGACAGAAAGGTTGTATTCAGTGTTGGAAAATACTTTTAGCCTTTCAATTCACTGATGTCAGACTAATATGTTTTTGGGGTTCTCTGCTGCCCCTAGAGGTTGATTCTCCCACTGACCTGAAACCCTGAAGCCTTCAGCTCTTCCTCCACAATCTTCCAGGTCTCTGCCAGGGCCTCCGGACTAGTTTCTGCAGCCGAGGGCTTTTTTTTACCATGAGACCTTCTCCGCCTCACCTTCTTTTTCTGCAAAGTTTGCGGAGCTGGGTATTAACATGATAAGCAGATACTAATAGCAAGAATTTACACAGGTAGAAAATGTAGCACAATAACTTACCTGAACCATCAAGCTTTTGCGACCTTTGCAGAAGCGCTCCAACATGCGCAAGAAGAGATGAGTTGACTCCACCAAGTCTTTGAGGTAGGACTGAGGCTGTCTGGTTTCATCATACTTCCTCAGCAGGGTCAGGAAAATATCCCTGTATTCCATTAGGTAAAATATGTTGCCTAGAAAGGGATGGCAAATAGATGAGGCAACTAGGACTACAATGACATAAAACCCCTTTTTTAAATATTTCAGACGTAGAGCAAGATTTTAAACGGAGTACAATATCTATATACTTGAAGCATTATGTAGTGATAAGACCATGTGCAAAGTCTTGTTCCATCAATTCAAATACTCAAAAAAGTACTCAACGTTGATAATATCTGTTAGCCTCTTACATTTAATGACACTAGAACTCTGACGGATACTTTCATCCTGTGAGCAGTCCATCTGGTTTACAGTTAGCAGCAGCTCCTGATATGCCTTTAGAGCCAGGTGCATCCTAAAAAGAACAAGTGATGTCAAACTGGGAACAACACACAGATTTGACATTTTCCTGTTAACATGCTTCCTAATGGTCTTACCTGCGTGACCAGGATGTGGCCTCTTTGCGATCGGTTAGCAACATCTCATAGTAGTTGGTGATGTTACGCTCAATGTAATGGAAAGTACGGATGGTCATGGTCTCCGAAACTAAATCAGCACGAAAACCGTTGCCACGGTTGAAAGACATGAAAAAGCTGAGAGCCCAGAGGTAGTACGTCTCATCGTGTTGCTGAGTTTGCTCTCGAATTAGACTCTCCTAAAAAGAAGACAAGGAAATACAAAGTGTTGGGAGTATTGTGCGACGTACTTGTACAAAACGTACTTGTACAAAATTCATCCACAAATGTACATAACTTAAGAAACTATTAAGAATTTACTTACGAGTCATTTATTACTACACGTATTAGAGGTCTTCTGTAACAGGATTTTTAGGCAATATAATTGTATAAAAAAGTATTTGAAACGTAACAACTTAAGGCCTTTTTACCATTTGTATACTACTAAACAAGGCACAAAAACAGTAATTGTTGTGATGGTGCTACAAATCGGTCATTAATGTTGAAGCAGCTGACCTTGACAAGGTACATGAGGCGATTGTAGCAGTTCTCCAAGAAGTCGACACAAAACTCTCGGAGAAAGAGTCGAACATTTAAAGCTGAGCGCCGTTTGTCCTTACATTCCCGGACCTGACGATTCCTCTTGGGAACACGTCTCACTGCTTTGCCCGTGTCATGCGTGTAGCTTTTGAACTACAACAAAAGAAGAAGGAAAAACAAACTGATATTCATATTGAAATGATTTGTGCACGCCTCACTGCACCAAGATTGCCTGACACCATGAGATGAGCTCTATGAGTTCAATACTCACATTATGAACATTTCTGTGATAAATCACGTCTCTTTCCCCAATCGACTTGAGGCCTTCAACAACATAGGACCCTCCAAAGTGAGAGTGTCTGAAAGAATAACATTGACACAAACACACACAAAACAAACAAACAGATAGAACATGCATTTAATTTCTAAGCTTCAAACAAGCCATATAAATATTGGGAAGTAAACAAAAGCTTTCTGTAAATAACATGCAAGGGTTCTATGACATTTTTCAGAACAAGATAGAAAATGTAAAAAAAAAAAAAAAGTGGCTTGGTTAAAGAATGCGTTGAATTTATGTGGGCCTGATTGTACCTGGTTCCTCTTTGTAATGTGCGGGAGCGTTTTGCTGCATGCTCCTTCTGCCTGAGTGCCACCAAGTCCTGACAGTCTCTGTGCTTCTCTTCAGCTGAACGAGCATGGCCGGCGCTTACCAAAGTTTCCGGAGTCTGTCAGGAAAGACGAAGAGTTTAAAACACAGAACAGTTGGAAACCGATACGTGTGCCTTGAAGAGTTTTTCTTCGGTCTAACCTGATCTCTGAACATGAGGGAGATTATTTCCAACACATGCATACTCCATTGCTGCTCACTCTGGGCCGACGCAAGGAACTTGATCAGGTCATCGAAACCGCTCATGTGAATGGCCCACAGCAGCCTATCATGGATGCTGGCATCATCATCCACTTTCTACCGGAGAAACCGAAATTAAAGAAGGAGGTGAGATGAAGGGTTATGTCTAATACACTGTATTCGTCAGTATACATCAGTATGTATGTCAGACCTTCTCTTCACAGGGGTCTGCAGGTACATGAAGCACATTTCTGACTAGCAGCAGGATTCTCTCTATGAGCAGATTATCCTCTTCCTGTCTCTGCTCCCAGTCCTGAAAGAGAAGAAAGTGAGTTGGCATAGACAGGAAAAAACATGTGAGAGTGGAGGTGAAGTTTTTTGTTGTTGTTTGTTTTTTTTGCTATTGAAACACTCACCAGTTGTAAAAGCGTGTATAATGTCTCACTTAAAATGCCAAAAACCGCTTCACCAGCAAACACCTGAAAATAAAAGCAAAGGACAAAGAAATTATATATTATTTTACAATCCAGTAAATTATAAACTTGAATTACAGTTATTACTGAAATTGAATAACTTCTTACTGTTACACTATGGTCAATGTACCTCTTTATACGCTTGTAAATGAGATGTAATTTGCAAAAAGTGATGTCTAAACACTGGGTCATCCGGGACTTTACCAAAGCAAAGCATGGCAGGCTGAGTAAGGTTGACCATGAGTCTGAGGAAAAACAGAGAAGAGTCACATGAGCAACAGTCAGCAAATATAATGACAATATTATGTTTTTGTTACTATGTTTATTGTGTGCACTTTATCCCTTTGGTGCTGTAATCCTGTAAATGTCCCCACTGCGGGACTAATAACGGATTATCTTATCTTATCTAATAAAACATAAAACAATACTTGGTACCAGTATAGCCATAATATATCACAATATTGGCATTGGTGTATCAATAATCCATTTTCTAAGACCATATTATAATATATTAACAAATTGACCCCCGGTGTTGGCATGCATGTCAAGAGAAAAGTTTCATGTGAGTGTTTATACCTGATGCAGGCATCAAATAGGGCCTTGTCCTGTCCATGCTGAATGATAATAGGTAGAAGGTCATTCTGTACAATTTGGCCTGCACCCAGCTGCTGCCGGACATCACGGGTGTCATCTTCATGCCGTAAAAACCTGATCAAGTCTTTTACACTCTCTGCAACACAAAGAAAGAATAGATAGAGTACAGGAGTTTTCCTGTTCTTAGTCAATAATATCAACATATCATTAACATGTCCTCTGCTGATGCAGAATATGTACGTAAAAAAGACTCACCTAAGCAATCAGCTTCCTTGTGATATGTGTCTTCCTCCAGATAGCCGAGAGCACTGCACGTTGCCAAAAGCTCGCAATTCATCCTGAATCAGACCTTTCACCATCAGACAGCCTAGAGGTGAAGGTTCAGTCTAATCAGTCACACAAAGACCAACAGAGTAACTCAAAACACTTCCCTTACTATGAACTTTAGATTGTTACTCTTTATGACCAGATCGATCAAATCAATGTCTTGAAATGAACCTGTACATAATAACACACTTTATTTACACAGTAAATGTAAAAACAGTGAGCGTTAAAACATCTTTGCTGATCTGTCACTTGGAAACGGGATATATTTTCCATGGTTTGCTTATTAACTGATTGACATGAACCTGATTGATCTGAATACTTTTAGTTGGGCAACGTTAACGTTACTAAAGTTAGATAACTTGTAGTTTATCTCTTGGGGCATTAAACTGTTAACTGTGACATTATACGTCACACTAGTCAAGGGTGTGTATCAGCCGCGGGACCTCGCTAGTTTCATCTACTAAGGACGGCTCGTCTCCACGTAAGGCTAATGTTGTGTGCCATTTATCCGTTAACGTTAGCTTCAGTTTACAGCGTTCAGATGAAGAAAAACAATGTGATTTACCAGATCGTTTAAACGCTGCTACTAGACAGGTTCCGTGTTCAACAGCCGTTCGGGTATAAAGTTAAGAGCTTTTCCATTAGTTGGTGGTTTCTGTCTGAGAGAATCGGACAAGTCTCGCGCCAAGAGCGATAACCCAGGAAGCGGATGTACAACTTCCAAAAGTGGAAGCTTTGCCCTGAGCTTTGCATTTCAGGCGGTGTCTCTCAATGTTTACCTAGCGTTATCTGACTTTGTACAGTGTATGTATCCAACAGACTCCAGTTCCAAACTAACCATAAACAACGAACTGACAGTGTCAGGTTGAGGCCCTGGTTGACATTTATGTGCGCTAGAGTTTGAGAATTTAGTTGAATATACTTGCAGGGCGACCCAAAAGTGTCGCCTGGGAGGTTGTACGTAGGGCCTAGTGATGACAATAAATTAGTTCCTTCTACTAAAACTTGCCGTTGTTTACACACGACGTTCTTTGTTCAATGTAAACTAAAGTGTCTCCATGTTGTGTCATCACGGAGACAGCGAGTGCAATTACTGACAGTGGCAAGTCTGGCAGGCGTTAGTCAGGCGTCAGGACTGTGGCGAGTCTGGCTAGCGTGCGGCAAGTCTGTGGCAAAGTGTCAGGACAGCGGCAAGCGAACGGTACTCGTTAGGCACCCCTAGCATGTTAATGTAAATGTATTCGTTACTTATTGACACTTTAGGACATTGTACATGTGCAATTGTTGATTTAAAGAATACAAAATAAAAAGAAGAAGCTGCCGAGCTGAGTGGGTGGAGCCACATTTCCTGGGAACACCCATTGTTGTTACGACAGGTCAGCTGCCGTAAAAACATTCTTCGAGCAACCGCGTTGTACTTTTTTGTTTATCATTCATTTTATTTATGTATTATTTTACTGTTTTTTAAACAAAAAGGAACTAAATAAAATACAAATAATTACTTTTATGATCATTTACAACAATCGGCTAAAATAATGAAAATAAATCATCCTTTTTTATATAATTTAAAACTATTTAACAAAACGTTTTTAAATACAAGTCGAATAATATCTTCACTTGTCCTCTTCTTATATGTAGTTAGGTGGCGGTAGGTGCCACAAGCTGCCAGTGCCAATAGTTGTCACAGGAGTGCCACTACTAGTCAGAGACTTGCCACCTTGTCACCTTGGATGGAAATTCTAACATTTAGATGTCACGAAAAAGTGAAAAACAAACATTAAATTAGTGAAAAACATTGTCATTCTATTCTATTCATTCTATTGTCATGACTATTAAAGTAGGCCTAATAATTAGTAAAGACTGCATTTGTTTTCCTTTTCAAAACTGCCTAAATCATAACGTTGTCAGTGGAAGTCTTTCAATAAAGTACATTTATAAATAAAGTTGATCCTGGTAGTTTAACACAGGCATACGTTTTTAAGCCAGCTACATAGATCGACTTATTTGCACCGTTGCTCAGTTATATTTCCCCATCCGATTCCAATGGGTCCTGTTTATATTCAAGGGTTTAAGATCTACGTGTAGAAAAAAGTGTATGTAGTTAATTAGAATCTATATAGATGTGCGGTTGTGATCGATGTTACACTCAAGAGAGGGATGCATGTTCAGATTTACCTGGTGGAAAAAATGATTCCTGTGTTTAGCTTAGACTAACAGTGAAGTCGCCTCAAAGTAAAGTCTCATAATTGTGGTATAACAGTATGACATAATATGGTAAAATGAATAAAAAAAGGCTGGTACATTATACATATTATGGTATATAAGTGTAACATATTAGTAGTAGCAAAACAATATTCAGTATAGTACAGCAGTATTGCATGTTGTAAGTATTAAGTCTACAAAAAGACACATATTATCTATCTATCCATCTTTCTATCTATCTATCTATTTGGACATTTAGGTATTGACAAAAGAAAACAAAATACAGCTCCTCCTTGACTGAACTCAAATCTCAAATCCATATACTATGATCATGAAACAACAATGGGTGTTCCCAGAAAATGTGGCTCAACCCACTCAGCTTGTCAGCTTCTTGACAGGTGTCGAACGAGTGCTGCTCGCTTGCCACAGACTCGCCGCTGTCCTGACACCTGACTGACGCCTGCCACATGCTTGCCACAGACTTGCCATAGACTTGCCAGTGCCACAAGGAGGAGCTCGGCCTTACTGCGGAGACACTCACACTGAAATTAACAAAAGATAAAGGTGGCAAGTGGTGAAGGTTTTCATTCTTGGGTTTTAAAGGGTGTGACACATTTTCAGTGTTTTTAACACTGCTTAGAAAAGAGGAAATTAGTACAAGACAAACAAAACGTTTGTATATTGTATTCATCGTTGGTTATGTGGACAGACAAAACAGATGTGTTGCAGTTACGTTTATTTTCAATACCATATGCATTCATCAGTACCAGATACACACAGCATTGCAAAGCACATTCAGCAAAGTTATTCAGCACATCATATTTTCAGTGTCAGCATTTTCTCGTGTTGCATGTTTATTAATAATCCAATGTCTCTGGTGATTTGTTGGTTTGCACTATACGAGGATTGCAAAGCTTCTAAAACAAATGCAAATAGGTCAATTTATTATCAGTCTGTCTCTTGAGGTGTATTGACCAATGGGCGGCAGTATCTAAAGTTTTTTGAGTAAGTCATAATAATGACACAAACTACTAAAATCCTCCATTCAAACTTTCTATTCCAACCTGTAGTTTAATACTCTGCTACAAACGTGTTGTTGTCCAAGGATTCCACAGGATTGCACTGGAAATGAAGGCCTCAAGTGGTATGTTAATAAAGTGGCTTTGCTTAGCCGTACAGATGACACAAGTGTTTACTAAAAGTCGGGTGGCTTAAATAGCACCAAAGTGACACTGTCTAAAGGGATTCATTCATTCAATTGGAGACTCTCTGCTAGATTATTTAATCCATAACTAGTGGGAATGAGGACTATATAGATCAAAGTTTTATTTTTTTCCTATTTTTTTTTTCCACCTTTTTGTTTATTTTTTCTCTCTTGTGGCACAGGTCTTCACATTTTCTAATCAGTGTTTCTCTACTCGTCATCATCCTTGTCAGTGCGAACTGACTCCCTGTCCTTCTCCCTCCTGGATTCCTTCACCACCTGATGGAAAAAAAACTGATTTGTTAAGATTCATTTTCATATGATGTGAGTAAATATATCAATATATCAAGTTAAATCATTGTACCTCTCCGTCTCTAGTCTCAACAGTCTTGATCACCACACTCCTCTTGCTCATGCTGCTTGGAGTGTGGTCATAGTCTGTCAAAAGTCAGATTAATTAATGTTCTGCTGAGATTTTCACAAATAGAAGTTTTCCCCAAAATTAAATGGAAAGACCTTAAAACCGTATTTTGAAAAAAGAGAACTTAATTTACCTTGATCACCATGGTGACTGCTCATGCCAATATTGAGGATGGGAACAGTAATCCTAACCAGGGAATATTCAATTTTCAATTCAATTCAATTTATTTTGTATAATTTTCATGAAAAGTTTGCTTTACTTGAGGTCAAACTTGAGAGAGAGAGAGAGAGAGAGAGAGAGAGAGAGAGAGAGAGAGAGAGAGAGAGAAAAAAGAATCATGTTAAAAAAGCAAAGATTTGACTTGATTTTTTCACCTGCTCTCTTCCCCCTCCAGTAGTTTACGGTAAGTAGCAATCTCAATGTCCAGAGCCATTTTGACATTGAGGAGGTCCTGGTACTCCCGAAGGTGGCGAGCCATCTCTTCCTTCAGGTGGCGCATCTCATCCTCCAGTCTGCTGACGTTGTCCTGGTAGTTGCCGATCTCATTGCCAAACTGGTCCTCCATTTCACGCATCTGCCTCAGCAGACTTTCATTCTGATGAACACGGTAGCATATACGGTGTGATAAGAGGCTGTAATGTGTGTGATGATAGATTATAGATTAACATAGATAACTGAAAGGTGGTATGTTGCCTCACCGTGTTCTTCAGTGCATCAACTTCACAGTTGAGGGACTGAATCTGCCTCCTGGACTCATTGGCCTCCTGCTTGGCCTGCCTCAGAGCGTCAGTGTTGCGCTTTGCAGACTCTGTCAAATCATTAAACTGCAGGAACAAAAGATGAAACACACAATAATGAATATTTGCTTGTATGTTCGTGTGTGACTGTCAGTGTATATGTCTACCCACCTTGGACTTGTGCCAGTCCTCCGTTTCCTGCATGTTCTTTGAAGCAATGGTTTCATACTGGGCCCTGATGTCCCTCAGAGCTCCAGTCAGGTCAGGCCTGACTGTGCTCTCGACCTCCATCTTCAGCTGCTGGGTCTGGACACTCACTTGTACGTCCTGGATTTCCTGATAATACCAAGATAAAGACACAATATGGTCAGAAACACAAAACTGTTATATCAAGAGCTTGCCAACAGTTACACAAATCATTTAGGTTAGGTCTGGGCAATATACAGATATTTTATAAATATTAGACCACATATCGTCTTAGATTTTGGAAATCTAAGTATTAGATTTCCATTTAAAAGCTGCATTAAAGTCAAGTGATGATATTTTCTTAACTTACCAGAGTGTTCTAGTTGGTATAGTTGTTCAATTATTCGCCTTTCTATCCACATTACTGATAATTATTGATCAACAATCTAGTCAACCCTGGTTACAATATCGATATTGAGATATTTGATCAAACACATTGTGATATTTGATTTTCTCCATATCACCCAGCCCTAATATAAATGTAAAAAGCCTGTTTAGCTCCATGTATGCTCACCATTGGAATCCTTGAGGGTTCCATTTTGGGACTGCAACTCTTTTCTGCTGATTTTATCACTAAACATTGCATTTCATACAACTTCTATGCGGATGACAATCAACTAATCATTTATTTTTCTCCTGCTGAATCTCAGCGACTGCTTGCCGTACAAAAATATAACAATAATATATATATATATATATATATATATATATATATATATATATATATAACAAGCTCTCGGAATAGATCTTCACTTCTGATTTTACACGACTTCAACTGTAGACAATTCAACAATTTCAAAATGTATCAGAATTGAAAACACCTTTCTGGTGTTTATGCTCTAAATATAACATGCTGCTTCTTTGTCAAAAGTGCCAGCGGTATCCACCCACTCATTTGTTTAACTTAAAAAAGAAAGAATAGAATTATATTACAAATGTGACACTAAGTGAAGACATGAGTGTTAATCAGATGCAGAGAATACGTTTAAGCTTTTTAGTGCAGGGTGCTTGGGATATACCGTGTATGCTCATGCAAAAGATGAGTGCTATGATTATAAGTCTCTAGATAACATTGTGATACGTGACTCATATAATAAATAACCTCTCCATTTATACAAGCATAGTGGAAAAACTTACTTCATCATGGAGCTTCTTAAGGAATTCAATCTCATCCATCAGAGACTCAATCTTCCTCTCCAGCTCCAAACGAGACAATGTGGCATCATCCACATCCTAATTTGTATATGAAATAAACATAGTTGATGTTTTCATAACCGCAATAGGTCATCCATTGAACTGAAACATCTCATCATCATACACATACCAACAAAAAAAGAATTCCAATACAAAATTTCAATGTGTAGAAATTATTATGAGATTTTGTTATATAATGAGTGAGCTCCATCTATTTTTATCACAAATTTGCTTGACTGCATAAAAATATTTTTTTAATATGGCACAAATAATCTTTATGTGGAAATGCCTCAAAATTAAAAAGAAAATGACAAAAAAAAGAATTTTATTAATTTATAAAAATCAATTAAACCAGATACAAAAAGAGTGACTCCAATCAACAACACTTAGAAAATGTTGGATTTGTGTTTTATCTGTATGCAACTTTAGGGAAAAACTATTTGAACAAAGAAGTGTGGAGCAAAGAAAGTGTCTTTCTGGTGCAGGAGTCTAGATCAATGATATTTTAGAAATCGCTGTCACTGTAAAAGTATTGACAGAGCAGAGCTGTCCGTGTTGACCGGTTATCTGAGCCTTAGGACACTCTAGTATACACAAGGTAGTCATGGTCCAGTGAGCTGAACGTTTACCTTGCGGAAGGCAACCAGGTTATTTTCAGCATCTGCCCTCTTCTGGGCTTCTTCATCCAACCTTGAGGACAGAGTGAGACAAAAACATTTGAAATAATGTACAGATTTCTTTCAGGCACCAATATTCTCTCTTTTACAAAAACGGGAGAGGGACAATGTGCAAATATCTGTCTAAGGTTGCACCAGGACCTCAGCTGGCAAAAAGCTTTCTGGATCAATTTTTTAATTCACTGTCCTGTAAAAAGGGATGATAGTGCTCCCAGTGGGATCCGCAGCTGCTCCTTTCAGCTAATGTAATTTCTCTACAGTTCAATAAGGTCATCTGCACACACTCAATAAGGTTATGTCTTACCATCTTTTTAAAAGACAATGATGTCACAAAAACTGCAGGGTACAGATACTTTGAGTGACATTTACAGGGCAGTTATATAAAATCTGCATAATGTGGGATATGTTGTATTAAAGTGAGACATGTGTGGACTGTCTTAAGCCACAAATGTATTTGATGCTCTTGCAAAAATAAACTAAATGAAATTAAAAAATATATTCGTAATACAAATTTGGTTCCAATTGCTGAGGCACTGTGATGATCACAAATGATATCCCAATGTCCAATACATACATTTGCTTATTCTGATGAGCTCCATCTGTCCTGCTATGTCAAGTTCAACTCAATTCAATTCAAGTCTCCCTGTTGAAGGTTTTTTTAGGGGAGTTTTTCCTGATCCGATATGAGGTCCCGGGACAGAGGATGTCGTATGTGTACAGATTGCAAAGCCCTCTGAAGCAAATTTGTAATTTGTGATTTTGGCCTAAACAAATTAAATTGAATAGAATTGAATTGAAGTCTTGTCCGGACTGGACATTAAGTAGATTAGTGGGGAAAGCATCACATAGTGGGCCCTGCTCCCTCATCTTTAATTCATGTTGTGTTACAGGGGTCCTTTTATCCTAATAGGGTCTCTGGCACTATCCATCAGCACAGAGGGACACTGAAAACACACCTAATGGAGACATTGAGTCACATTGATTTTCCCTGGCGCTATTCTCACCACGCCTGATATCCAACCTCTCTTCCTCTAGTTCCATTTCCTGTCTCTCTGTCTCTCTTTCTGTTTCTCTCCCCCGCTCCTCAGTCGGCCCCACCCTGTGTCTGGTCCATCCATCCTCCCCTCAGTCTCATCTCATTGTGTGTAATTCATAGTTGTGTCTGTGTTAAAGGTCCATACATTTGCATTACTGAAGGGGAGTTACCAGACAATTCCTTTTGGCATTTAGCATCATGTACAGTACATGAGAGTTTGTGGTGTTATCCCACATTAAGTACTGAAGCTCTTCTCCTTGATTTGTTGTTGAATCTTTCCAGTGCACAAGACATTCAGGAAACATATACACTCAAACATAGAAACAAACCCATGAGCAAGATGCAGTGCAGGGTCATCATGCTGCCGCTCTGTCGTGTCCGGTCTGGACATGTGCCACGCCCTACACCAATCTCATCACTGGAGGACTCAAGTTACAAACGCCCAGGGACTCTCCTCCTTTACTGTGCTTAAAGTGGACCATGAGCAGTGAATTATAAGTGATAATAATAGAAAATAAATACAAAATAATAACTATATGATGGTGACACAATGTATATTACTGACAACCCCAAAATAGGGAAATATTGGAAGGAAGAGTTTGACCTTTGACTTTTTTGGGACAATATGGGTTGTTAGAACAGGATGCAACTTTATCTGTTGTCATACATTCTTTAATGGTTCTGTTTTTTGCTTGAGATTGAGACCCTGTCCTTCACCCAAAACGTCTTACATTATCACCCATGCACACATCTATCTATCTATCTATCTATCTATCTATCTATCTATCTATCTATCTATCTATCTATCTATCTATCTATCTATCTATCTATCTATCTATCTATCCATCTCATGTGTTCATGCATCACACTTCATGTTGTACCTTTGCTTGAGCAGGACCAGGTCCTCAGCCAGGTTCTCCCTCTCCAGATGGTACTGGTCCCTCTCCTTCTCGGTGGAGTCCAGTTGACGGCGCAGATCCCTCACCTCTTCCTGGAAGAGCTCAGAGGCGCGGTTGGGCTGACCATGCTGCTGCTGGCCTTTGAACTGGTTGAGCTCTTGCTGCAGTGCACCATTCTGCGTCTCCAGGTACCGCACCTTCTCAATGAAGCTGGCAAAGCGGTCGTTGAGCTCCTGCAGCTCAGCCTTCTCGTTGTTGCGGGTGGTTAGGAACTCCTGGTTGATGGCTTCAGACAGGGTGAAGTCAACCTTGTCGTAGGAGAGGCGAGGGGGCTGGGCGGCAGAGCGAGAACGCTGTTGGTGGTAGGTGGTGGAGCGGGATGCAGCCACAGGTGGCATTGAACGCATATAGCGCCCTCCAGAAACTGCCGTACGGGAGGACACAGGGGAGTAAGAGGATACGGAGATAGGGTGTGGGCTTCCAAAGGTGCGCCTGTAGGAAGTTGAGGTATGCATTGAAGAGTGGCTCATGGTTGGTCTTGTTCTGTTCTCTGTCGCAGAGGAAAGAAGGAGAGCTGGAGGCAATGAGATGCTCGTGAAGCTACAGGACATCAGACTGAGGAGTGCTGGGGGATTTTATGCACATCTTCCTTACGCCTCCCCCTCCCTCATTTCTCCTCACCCCACCCACATCAGCATACACGCTTTGGCCACTCCCTACCCTTCAGATATAGACCCAGCCTCTCTCTGTCTTTCTCTCTGTCTCGACAGCTCCACCCTTTTTACCAGAGGACTTGGCAGGAGGCCAGACTGGCTTCCACGTTATTGCTTTAATATATAAAGATGTCTCCTCAAGCCCACCCCAACTCGCCTCTCGAATCCATGCCCTCGTTGACACTTGTTCACTCAGTCAGTTTGGATTTTTGTTTCTCCACACCATTCCTACATACATCATTTCACCTATTTTCCAATGTGTGTGTCAAGGAGTCTGTTACCTGCTTCTCACTAAGAAACTGTGAAATTGTAGCCTAAATTGAATCATGCGGAATCATTGATTTAACCTCCCCCTCCATCCATCTGTCTGCCTTCCTTTCTCCTCTCTGTCTCTCTCTCTCCTTTTACAGTAATGGAACACTTTATTGATATTCTGGGCGTCTCGAGAAGAGCTATGACTCCGCAGTTATTCTATCCTTTAAAATGCACTCGATCCAGTAATCCTTGTTTGTAGAATAAGAATTGTCAAATAAGAATAAGAATTGTCAAATAACAGTATTTCTGGTGAACAATGGCGATTTTGCAGGTTGAGTCTGAATCAGGAAAATTGAAAGCAATAATTTAAGCTTAGTCAACATTTGATATTGATATTCTTTGAGCTCAATATCTAACATACAACTTTATAGCACCTTTACCTTTAAATGTATTTTTTTTCTCTTGACAATAGTATGTATCTTTATCAGGGCCAACAAATTGCTATAAAACCATGGCAGTAATAGTGCTGAGATTTGAGTCCTATTATAAGGCTGATGAACAACAAAGTGCGATGACTAGATGCTTTACTGTAAAGCTATGATATTACAAAATGAATCACTCAGGTGGACATTGGCAATTCAATTCAATTCAATTCAATTCAGTTTATTTGGTATGGCCCAATATCACAAATTACACATTTGCCTCAGAGGGCTTTACAATCTTTGTGATCTCTCTTCTTAGTTTTTGTTAGTACAAGCATGCAGCAAGATCCATGAACACCATTTCATATTTATCACTGTTTGTACATTTTCAGGTGTGTACGATAGCTTCAAATGTCGACTAAAAATGCTGTGAGGCAGCCCCTTCAAATCTTTGTGCAGACTGTGTGTGTGTGTGAGAGAGAGAGAGAGGTCCATAGCCTTTTTAATTGAGCCTTTTTAACTGCTGACGGGCTACCACTCTCATATAAAGTTGACGTAATTCTGAGCATGCTCTGTGGCGACTGGGTGTGGTACTTTCTTCTCTTTGTGTCCCCTTCCTGTGATGCTTGGTACCATACTCCTGTCCATGTATGCTCTTTTGTATCTACACAACCAAATGTCATATTTGTTTCTCTTTCAAACACATGTACACACAAGCAGCTTTCATTTTGACCTGCACTCACCACTTTTTCTGATTCAATTTAAGTTTGGGTTTCCTCTTCCTGATGGAGCATCAGGAGCACACTGTAGTAATATATATATATATATATATATATATATATATATATATATATATATATATATATATATATATATATATACATTATAGTTATCTCTTCTTCTGTCTGTTATTCACAAACACACACTTGATTTTCCTCTCTCATGGCCTGCATGGCAGTTACTGCAGAGGTCAGACTATATGTGTAATAAATGGCCCATGCTAGTCTTAGCTCTGTAATCTAATCTACCCTTTCTATGGTCAGTAAATCTCTCCTCTCTCCCTCCCCCTCTGTCTCACTCTCTCGGCTCAGAGAACACCTCACTTTCTATTATTTCCCTTGATCCTGCTCCAGGATGTGTATGTCAGGCACACACATGCACAAGCCAGCACAAATACATTAGAATGATTTTGAACTGGACTGTATCAGTAATCTTGAGTAATTGAATTGAATTGAATTGAATAATTATAAGCATCAGCCAGATGTTACCATTGGCGATTGATCCTTCTGGTTCTGTGAGAATTCCCAAAGGGGCCATAAATCCAATCATGCATCTTCGACAAATGACAGGTTAGAATATATCTGTTCCAAATATTGAACTCACAGTGTGTGTGCATTGTCTCAAACCTAAACAGGCATTTAGCTATATGGATATAAAGGAATGAAATATTGTGCTATGATCTAAATTTAGAGGGCACCCTATCTTCACGATGTCTTGGGTGTGGCCTCTGATCGTAGCGATAGTATCCAAACCCAATTGCTAGGCAAAAGCATCCATATTGAACACATTTGCAAAACACTCTGGATTACTTTCAATGACAATGTTTGAATTTTGAATGTAGAATTTACTTTCTACTGTTCTTGCACATGTCAATAATAGTATGATTAAGGTTACAGATAGATGGTGCAAATGAACTATGCTTACGGTATGGTAATGAATGCACTTTGGTTGAGGTTGAGTATTCATTATTAATATAAACAGTTATGGACTGTTGCTACTTGGAGTGTAAGTTGCATATTGCAGCTTTCTTATAAATCGCTCATACAAAAACATATTTAGTTCTGTATTTGTAAAGAATTTCCATTTAAAAACTATTGAGTTTTATAGAGAACGAAACACCCCCCAAACAGTCAAGTGATTAATGTAATAATGTTTCACATGCTAGATTCTTTTTTGAGGACCTCATTAAGAAGAAAGAAATTAACAAATCAACACTTTATTAGATTTTAGGATGGTATTAGAATTGTGTGGGGGTTAATTAAGGCTGAGGTGCGTTTGAAACACAAGATAAAATACTAAAAGCTTGAAATGAAAAATGAAATACCATGTTGTGTCAGAACTGGTACATGGGCTGTAGCGTGACTCATCAAAACATCCTTGACTGTGATGGGTTCTGCTATGGAGAGGACAGACAAAGGAAATTGCATCCTTTTTAACGTCAGTTGAGTAATAAAGAATTGTTCAAATTAATCTGAGCTGTGAAGCTCCTTGTGTAATATCAACCCACTGACTCCTTTCCAAACTCGCTGTCCAGAGAGGACTTACAACTTGTAGAAGTCTGGTTATCTGGAAAAGAGAGGCACATTTCTGGAGCTTTGTGACAGTTCGGCTAGTTAGACTGGGAGTGGTGAGGATGCTGTGACCTATTAAAAGATGCTGGTCTGGTAAGATCCGGGAGGACTGCCGGAGATCCAAGATAGATATCATCATTTGAGAAATGATGGCCTTCCAGCTGTGGGGCTTTGTCTTGGCTGCAGTGCAGTGCACGTCCAGAGAGAACGGATTTGACTGAACAACACTTTGTACATGTGACCAAGAGACACACGTTAACGGTGGGTGATGATTAACGGTTTTGTTTGTGTAATTACTGTAATGAAGCACTGTAGTGTTACACAAGTCTGTCGGCAGGATATTCATTTGGAATATTCACGTATGTAGGGAAACAGAGAAAACATTATGGCGCATGACTGAAACCACACAATACAAGATTCTTCCTGGTATCCTATATAGTTTTGTTGAGAAAGGTGCACAGTATGTATATATTGCTTAATTATCATATTGTTCTGCCTATAGATTCCCACTAAAGTGTAATAATACAATAAAATGCATTTTAAATTCAGTAAAATCAGTCATAATACAACAGCCTACACTTATTGTACATCTTTACTTCACAAAAGCAAACCAGGTTATCAAGAGCCATCCCTATCACCTAACATCTTATTCACACCATGCTGGCCAAGCCATGTGCCTTCTTCCATTAAAGATTTTGCTGCATTGACGTCAGCCTTTTTTCCTGCACTGCAGTGTGTCATATAATGTGCATGTTATGATCAGCAGCTCTTCGTCAACTCAATGCATGATGCCTACAACATCTTGATAAATCATTTTAATTGAGAGTGAGAGAGAACCGGATGGTTGTTAAACGCACCCAGTGGCAGTGACCCTGTAACCACACCACTTCTGACCATATCTCTGCTCCATGTAAATGCCTGCACAGATCGCATGTGAAACGTTTATAATATGCCTGTACATATTTTATTAAACGGGGCATCTTTTGTTGTTTTAAGAATATGCTGCTTTACATTATTTCTAAGAAAAAATATATATGTTGTTCTCTTTTGACCAAATGTTCTTGTATCTAATATGTGGCTCAATGTAAACATGGGATGTGTTCTAGAGCCCATATCACAATTTTATTAATTGTTTTCTTTTAACGTAAAGTAATTGCAATAGATTAGCACGCATGGGTGTTTAGCGGTAATGCAGATTAAATTGATCAATTTCGTATTGATCCCGCGATAGCCTTGTATTGACCTTATTATTGAGTAAATGTACCAAATGTTTGCATTTGATATGATTGCTCTCATTATATTGTCATTCATTCGGGACATACATTCCTGTGAATATCACATGCAGTATATATATAGAAAACTAAATAAATGGGGAACACATGATGGTGATAAATTACCACTTTATTCATTTCAGGGTAGCAAACAAGATAACATTTTGTGATGTAAGTGATTTAAATGACTTTGTAAAAAGATGGATTTTCCAATCAGTTTACTCTAAATAGGCCACAAGAGAATAATTTATGGCTTCTATAAACTACCAGTACTAATTAATACAAAATATGTAGGTCAAAAATAAATATCACTTTTCTCTACAAATGTTTTAACATTCTTATGATACTTCTTTCTTCCACACTTGACTCCTTTCTATTTCTGCACATGTTGTACACAGGACTAGTTCACTTAATTAGTTAAGGTTTAATACATTGAGCAGGAATTATAATATTGTATTATGTGTATAAATTCAATGTTTTTACGGATGTTGTAAACGTTGAGTGCATGAGCTGATGATGATATTTAAACAATCCTCCCCTGAAGCAGTGGTCGACTCTCTCCTGGTGACTGTCGGCTCAGCAAGTTCCACAATAACAAAGGCACTGATGTCACCGCCGAGCTGCCTCCATTACCGTCACCATGGTCTTCTCTTAGTGGTTGGTACTGCTTGAACCGCCTGTTTGAAGAAAAGAAAAAACAGTGTTCAGAGTTTATACGGCATTAAATACAAATCTCTATCAACAACAAAATCATAAAAAAATAAACAAGAAATTAGTATTGTAAAACGGGAGGAAAATAGTTATTTGAAATTTGAGAAAGACATTCACGTTCCTTCCATTAAGAGTTGTAATTGTAAATGTGTCCTATATTTTATTTGCAATACCTGCAAAAGTACCACTAGGTTTTGTACAGTGCTTTTTACTGAATGTTAGCATGTTAACACGCTGAACTAAGATGGTGACCAGGGTAAATATTACCTGCTAAACAAAGCATGTATACATTGTCGTCAGCATGTTAGCATGCTGATGTTATCTCAAAGCACTGCTGTTCAGACTCTGATCAGGATGCTGTTTGTTTGGGCATTCCACAAGGATCAAATAATTTACCATAATTTATCTTTGTTTGCAATTCATTTAAAAAGAATATGAGTTTCCTATCGATCCCAAATTTGATAAATAATGTATTCACCTGTACATCAAACCAATACAACAGACAACACAGGCGAGAACCATAACACCCAAGACTGTGGCTGCTGTTCCACCTGGGGAACCACCGGAGGCTGAAATTGAAGCACATTACATATATGAGAGAATAATTGAATAATTGAGCACTTTACTGGTCATTATGTAATTTTTCTTCGACCCACCTACTGTTACACTGACTCTTGCACTTGCCACAGCAAGACTGACATCATTGGTCAAGGAGACATTGATGCAAAATACTCCAGAGTCATTGAAGAACTGACGAAGGATAATTTGACAGTCTGGAGAGGGTGTCGCTGCACTGCAGACAGTTTCCATCGGCGTGATACAGTCAGCATCTGAAATAACTGTGCAGACCTCACTTGGCAGACTGAAAGAAGGATAATGAGAATGCAGAGATATAGACACAAGGAGAACAACCACAAGTGGATATGCTGTTTACATAAACATAATATGTAATAAGACATCATAAAGTTCCTGTGTCTAATGAGAGGATAATTTTTTTCTGAACTGTAAAGTAAACTTCTTGACACTGAGTTGATGATGCTGATGATGTTGATGCTCACCTTCCCTGACAGGTAATGGTGAGGTCCACAGCATTCTGAGCCAACTCAGTTGCCAAGGCTACAACGTTGGTTACCTGTACAATCTCTACACTTTCAATACCCTCTGCAGGGTAGAAAGGTAGAAAGAGTGATCATACCACTATTAAATCACACAGTTTTTATTAAAGCAGATTATCATTGGTTGAGATTTAAACTGCTATAGATACAACAACTTTATTGACTTACGGACAACAGCTACAGAGGTGGCAAGGGAGCCATAACGGTAGACCATGCAGTCAGCCGTTAGCTCTGGTGCTTGTCTTTTAACCACAACAAGGGCAACCTGTGCTGGATCTGTTTCCACCTCTGCTTGAACTTCATCTTCAGCTGCAACGGCTTCTTCAACGCCTGCTGGTTGCTCTGGAAAAATAAGTGACATTTTGTCATAAAGAGCCATTAAACAAATTCTAATTGTATACATATTTTAGTTTAATGGAAATACTCACCTGCAGGAGCCACAGTAGCTGCAACTGCATTCTCAGTTGCTTGAACTTCAGCCTCTGTATCATCAGCTGGTGCTGCCTCTTCTACAGCTGTGGTCTCAGTGGCAGCAGGAGCCACAACGTTATCAGCAGGGGCTTCTGTTTCAGCTTGGACAACCTCTGTAGCAGCAGCATCAGCCGTTGCTTCAACAGCCTCAGCAGCAGTAACATCAGCATCAGCATCAGCAGCCACACCGTCAGCTTCTTGCTCAACAGATACTTCTGCTGCAGGAGCAACAGTGACAGTGGCCTCAACTGCAGCCGCATCTCCCTCTGCAACAGGTGCAACTGAAGCTGCAGCATCAATAACAGGTGCATTTTCTTCAGTTGCATCTGTAACCACTGCAGTTTCATCTCCAGCAACTGGATCAGCATCTGCAGCATCTACAGCAGCTGTATCAGCGTCTGCAGCAACTTGATCAGCATCTGCAACAGCTGCAGCAGCATTGGCAGCAGCTGTATCAGCATCTGCTGGCTCTTCAACTGCAACCGGGGCAGTAGTGGCCACCTCATCTGCTGCTGCATCGGCAACATCTGCTTCAGCTGCAATGTCGGCAGGATCTTGTTCTTCTGTAACAACAGCTGCGTCAACTCCTGCAGGCGCTACTGAGGCAACCTCTACTGCTTCAGTGTCGGTATTAACAACGGCTTCTCCATTCTCTGCATCAGCTGGCTGCTCAGAAACAGCGAGTGGAGTGGCGTCAGAAGCAGGAACGTCCAGAGAAATTGCATCTCCTCCTTCGGCCGGTGTTGCCGGGACAGCGGCAAGGGTGGAGGCTATCACAACTACTGCTGGAGCAGCAGAGGCATCAATAGGAACAACTGAAATAAAAGTTAAAGTTAAATAAAACAGCTTAGAAAAACTTTGTTTAGACTTCTTATAGTAGAGTATGTCTAAAAGATAAAAGCAGAATAATTAGTTTAAATTCTAACCAGCAGTGGGGTTTCCGCAGCCGTTGGGGATGCTTGCCATCAGAACCACCTGAGGTTTGAAGGTCCCGACTGCGAGGTATGTGTGTGTGACGGTGAGGTCTCTGGAGATCAGAGTGCCAGTGCTGTCACCAAAGTCCCAGCTGAAGCTGATGTCGGCACTGTTGAGGTACTGGCTGGGATCATGGAGCTTGACGCTGAAAGCAATGGCTCGGTTCTGGATGAAGTTCTGGTCGTCCTGGTTTACATCATTGACTTGAGCAAGGGATATGGTGAAGGGAATCTGGTCTGAGGACAGAGTAAAATATGACCTTGAAGATGAGGACTGTAAAGAAATAACACTATCATTTTCTTTCTCAAATTTGGTTAGAAACGGTTTGATAGGTCACCTGTGATGGTGAAAACTGTGGAGGCATAGCCAAGAGGGATAAACATGTCTTTGCCACGGCAGTGATAGATGACAACCTCCATGTTGTAGGAGCCCAGGGGGAGGTTGTCTGTACCGATAGTGAGGGAGGAGGATGGTCCGTCTGCCACCTGCCAGTAACGACCTGCAATACAGCAACATTGTAATTATTTAGCTTGGTCTGGTAATTACAGCAACATTTACTTTTTTATTATTTTTGACTGGTTGGGTGCTCTGCTTTTAAACAAATGCAGGGTTAGACTTCATGAATTTGTTTAACCAAAATAAGTAAACCTAGTGATCTAAAATAAAAATAGGACTACTGTGCTAATTACACTTCCTGCAGATAATACTAATTATTGACTTGAGTTAATAGCACAATTAAAGATGCATTTTCTGCTTAAGTGTGTCTTAAATGTAAAAGATGATGACAACTATTCATTGTCAGAGATTAGCACGAACAAGGGGTTTACTAAAAAAGTCTGGGGCTTCACTGCCTGGAGTAAAAACTTTCCCTGTGTTCTTTTACAGCCCATTTATGGTCAGTTTTGTATTTGTTATCTCTATGAAGATTTTACAAGTTTATATAATGTAGTCATAGCTGCATTTAGAAGGTTTGGATGTCCTATTGCAGTATTACATACATCTAAGGAGCTGTTTAGGTGTTTAACAGACTAAATATTATAGAATTAAATATCTTTACCCCAAGCCTTCCACACAAACACGTAGTGGGGTTTCTTATTCTGGCTCCTGGTGAACGGTGTACCATCAGGGAAAACTCCAGTTGACTGGGTTTCCTGATCAGGATACACAGCCTGGCCTTCCTGGTACCGTTGTCCTGAAAAAGTCAACGGTCATAGGTCAAACATACATTTGAACATATAAATGATATCAATATCAATATGAGGCAACACAGGTCCATAGAGGATGGTGTATGTGTACAGATTGTAAAGCCCTCTGAGGCAATTTTTTAATTTTTAATTTTGAGCTATACGAAATAAATTGAATTGAATAAAATGATCTGCTATTTGGTTTGTGCGCATGAAAGAAAAGGAAACCTGCCCTCAGTGAAGGTGTTCTTACCATTAATGGTGCAGTTCTGCGCCCAGACCACCTGCCCATCAGAGAGCGTTGTCTGGTTTGGTGGGAAGTTAAGGTTAATATTGAAGGTTGCTCTTGCTCCTGTCAGTGTGGGTGCATCATTTTTCAGATGAAAAGTCACTTCACCACCTGGAAAAAAAATTACGCAAGAATTGAAAATCTTAAAATTGACTTGCAGACAGAATATTGTAACATTTCTGTTTTGAGAAAAATAGAAATTTGGTCTCACCAAACCAGCAGTTCCTGAATCTTGAGTCTCCATCTTTCCACACCGGATACATCCGCGAGTTCCATGAGCGGTAACGTGTGAACTGACTTCTAGGCTCTGGAAGAAATATCACAAACACATTTCAGGGAAAGAAGCTATTGATCTTGCAATGTATTCTATTCTCTTACCCACAGTCAAAAAAGATAGGAAAAAAAAGTTATTTTATTGTATTTATTACCTTAGCTGTACCTGTAAAAATGTATTTCAGTTTTCCTTGTCAATGTAGTACATAGATCAATGAGTTACAGTTGTGAAGGTTTTTTAAAACAGGCACAATTTTTTTTAAACTCTATTATAATCAAGAAGACTTTGAACATAATGATGCTTATGTGAACGAGAGCAAGTCCATGTTTTTAGTGAGGAGGGGTGAGGAGTGGCGGGGTTCTTGGCGGTGGGAGTCACACGACCTGCAATCCCCCTCAATCCCTTTCATGTGACTATCAGCTGAGTAGCAGCATCAGTAATCCCGGTGAGAGGAATGAGGGAACCCAGACAACTGGCTTCCTGGGTTTTTTTCTGAGTTTGTGAAGTGTGTGAAAAGGTTTTTGCATGAAATACCCTCTCAAAAACATGAAAAATGGTTTTAAAATGTTCACGTTTGAAAAGAAAAGACCATTATTAATTACAGTAGTCTGAATCACACACGCTTGAAACATAATTGAGCCTATATATAGTAATGAATGCACATCGGCATAAGAAACAGCGTAAAATTGGCACGCAAAAGTTGGTATATCTTCACTCTCTTTAACAGAGTGGGGAGTGTGTTACCATGAAATAAGCGTGAAATGACGGATCAATCAATTTGCTATTCAACTTGTAGTCCAAACAAAGAAATACTAACATGTTAATGAGTAATTGATGGGAAATGTGTTGATTTAGATTAGTCTCAGAAAATGACAAGTAATCTTTCCCAGTTACTAAACGGTGTTGGTAAAAGGTGTTATGTCACACACAACAAAAAAGAATAATTTAAAATCAGTTTTCAAACATTGTTTCCCTCAAACACAACAGAATAATGGTGCTACTGAGGTAATTCCACTGTATCACTTTCTTTAGATCTTTTGTGTTAATGTTGGTGCACTACGAAAAACGCTAAAAACAAATCTTTGAAACAAGTGGTTTCTGATGGGAGAAAAAGTGTACTCACTTATCGCAGTTGCAAATGTAAAGGCCGAAACCAGCAGCACCAACGCCAGAGTCCTCATCCTGTATTTGGTCGTCTGTCTCCGCTCTCTGAGCCCCGATCCTCACACAGCAGTCCTGAACCTCAACACAATTCTCAGAGAGACTTAAGAAATGCCCTCTCACTCTCTTTAAGAAGGTTTCTTCTCACCTCTGACATCATTGGGAGTCTGAAGCTGGCACCACCCCCTTGGTAAGAACACATATGAGTTCTGCTGTGATAGCTATTGGTGGTTTCTTTACAATAAATTGGTACGTTTACCTACAGTTTTTGACATTTTGTATTAAATGTTCGAGGCCATCTGCACTAAAAATGCTTAATTTACTTAATGTGTAGTGTTTTTTTTTCACATTCAAGCCAAACTTCAATTTCTATTAATAAATGCCATATTTCCAATAAAGCTCATGAACTTGTACAGTAACTTTAAAAAAAAAAAAAAAGCTCCAAAAAGAGTAGATTTAGTAAACATACATTATTCAAATGAACAAAAAGTGGCAGATATACCTCAAGGAAGACATTATTTTCTGAGTGCATTATTGGAAAATGAATGGCTCCTTTTGGCACAGTGTAAATGAAAATGGTGTACGTGATGCCTGCTTCAGGACAGTGGTGAGAACTTTGAGCTAAGCTCGAGTCATGCCTATTTTTGACATATGACCTGAGAGCTATGTGTGCACAGGCGTCACAAGAGGAGTGTGTGGGCAGCAAATCAATAGCATCCTTTTATTTCCTCGGCCATTCCTCCATATCCTGCTGTCCACCTCAGGCTGCTGCAGCGCACAGTAACGCAGACACACCCATGCTCCATTTATGAGACATGAGTTTCATTGAGACGAGAACAAGAATACACTTCGAGAGATGAGCTGATGGATTCTGGAAGTGATTAAAAAACTAAAAATCACAAAAGTGACATTCTGGATTACTAATGTTTTATATCACGTCTGTCATTTTCCTCATGTTTTTGCTACAAATATAGCTCACATGAATCTAGAAACAAGATATCATTGATACATCACAATTAATTATTAATCTGATTGCCTGGGTTCATGTTCTACAAAGCTGGACAATTGACATTTAGAGCCTGCATTAAAATTGCACAGTAGCATAATATGAAAACAGTTGCTAAAAAAAAGAGGCTGACTCAACCATTGTTGGCCAGGGCCTCCACTATAATACTATACATACAGTAAGTATGTAACATATTTTCTTGAAGTATATAAGAAAACATAAAGTTATAAAAAGGTGATGAAAATAATGTTAAAAAGTCGACAAAGTATATAACTTTTATATATATTTGTTACTTTTTGTAGGTTTCTTTTTTATTTACTTTTGAACTTTGTTTCATCACTGTAACTACATTTGTGTGTTCATTTTAAGAATATAAGTAAATCTCGAAATAGATTATTATGTAATTATATTTTACTGAGAAATGGGGCATATATTTTTCACTGTGTTGGATGTCGTATGTGTACAGATTGTAAAGCCCTCTGAGACAAATTTGTAATTTTGGGCTATACAAAATAAACTGAATTGAATTGAATTGAATATTTAACAAATACACATATTTATAAAGACATTGTGAGCAATTTGTGGTTTTCCCACTGATGCTATCTCATGCCTGCTCATGCTGCACTACATGTGACCCCTCATGTGCTAACAGCAGAGTTCAGGGGGAAATAAATCCTTCCCAAAGAGCAACTGACTTAACATACCACACATAGTGACCGTTAGCTTCTTTCCTCATTAGTCTGCATTGTATTTTGTATTTTGATTAATTAACAGAGTTGTATTTTTAGACTATAGGGAAGTCAAAATGATATATTAGTAGAAATAATAACAAATCTGTCAATGTTCTGTTTTTTAAACAATACAGCAGACTGGTTGTGTTGTATTATTGTCCAAAAGCCATATCAATAAGGCCATCTGGTTTGTAAAATGCAAGAACAAGATCAGACCAGACAGAAGAATTATCACGAATACAACCAGAGTAGCGGTCATTCGGTGAATTCACAAGGCTTAAACAAACGTCTCCTAATTTTTGTCAGTGATCCTAATTCCCCTTTTGTTGTTGGTCATTTGATTTCCTCACTGCCACAAACGCCAGCATTCTTCTGCTAACACAAAGCAAAACTTTCAGTCAAGAGATACATGACTTTTACATGACGGAAATAGTCGTCACTTCCCTTAACTGCTGGGTGGATGCACGTCAAGCCTCTGGGCTTTGATCATGTGCAGTGCTAGAAGAGTGTCTCTAACAGAGGCTGTTTCTTCATGCAGTAACAGATGACATCCAATGCCTCATGACCAATTCTTTGTCTTTTTCACAACACACATTTCTACTTGCTATAATGCACAGGTGCTACTAATAGCATTAATGAAGGCTATCTCTATTCCAGAAAGCCATGACAGTGGGACAATGAGCCAGCCAGCATTCACAATACTAGGACCCTGAAACTGGAGGCTCTATTTTAATTAATTAAGCCTGTAATTTACCTACAGACATGTCAGCTTGATTCTCAGTGGGGACCTTTGATGGACATTGCCCAAAGTGGTTTCATAGTGGGCCCAGCAGCTCCGTGGTCCCATAACTGGTTAATCAGTCCCTTGAAGGCACACAAAGCCACAGCGCATGATGAGACTGAAACATGTGCAGTGAAACCAAAGTGGGAAAGACCTTCCTCACAAGGGTAATTTAAAAAACAGTGAATTGCTGCAACATGTTGCAATGATAGATGGAGCGGAGACATCTTGAATGTGGTGGGTTTCTCCTGTGCTTTTCCTGCTATAACAAGTCAAATGTCTGCTGTGAAAAAGGTCTATGACTATTGTGTCTAGCTTCTACAGAGGCGCATGATCAAATCTCAGGGTGCACAGCTACACAATTGCCAGTAGAGGGAGGAACGGTATTCCTCCCCCTTCATTTCGCCTCCACTGTGAAACATGGGGCCATTTATTAAATGAATTGACATTCAGCAGCATACCAGAACACATGGTTTCGGTGCAAAAATATACAAAACTGCTTGTCTAATCTCTATATGTTGTATTACAACCTGGCTACGTCCAAATGTGTAACTAAATTAGGTATGAAGCCGAATACATATATATATATATACTATTGCTATTTTATTGTATTTTTCTGTTCTTGAAGTTGTAGTATACCACAAGAAGCTTGTACTTTTCTTTGCTACCACTTCCGTTTCCGACGTGAAACGTCATCGGCGTGTCACAATATGACCTGTGAGGTTTGTTTGTTGAATGTGTGTGCCTCTCCCGGTATAACATATCTGGACTACCAAACGAACCATTTTAAAGCATTTTTTTTAAAACAATGACGGAATTGTACTCATTTGTCGGCACCAGTGTGCCTCGCAACTATTCATAAGGAAGACGGCTTTGAGGAGTTAAGCCGAAAAACTCTGAAATACCACCCGGAACCGTTAGTCGGTGTGTCTTGGACACCAAAACGAACGCTGCTGAAGTAACGCGGGAAACGCTCCAGTGTTGGTTCAGTGTTTCCCAGGGAGGAGCAGCCGCTAATTCACAAACTTACGGATATTATAATTATCAGAGACACTAAATGACCCCACAATCTAGCCTTTCGCTCTGATCTGAAACAAAAGGCATCCTTGACAACCCCGCTGCCAACCGGCCGTGGTGTATCCGGACCGTTTGAACCCGGAGGAGCAGTTCAGTATATGTCGGTCCCCGCGCTGCTCGTCAACGCTTGTCTCTGTAGCCACCGAGCAGTTGTTAGCTCACACACAAAGAGTAAAGTCCGGCTCACGAGCTCCACAGTCACCAGTTCTGTTGATTTGAGACATGGATACGTTTCAGAAGGTGGAAAAGATCGGAGAAGGGACCTATGGAGTGGTTTACAAAGCCAAGAACAAAGTCACCGGAGAAACTGTTGCTCTCAAGAAAATCCGTCTGGACACGTAAGTTCACTCGTCATTGTTGGTTAATCACCTGGCACCGCGGGAGGCCCAGCTAACGCTGTCTGTTGCTTTGACTATGTACAATGGGATTACACTGTAGCTCTCCCATCAGGGTATGTTACATATAAAACTAGCGTTATTCATATGTTCTCAACCACCAACTATTACACTGTTGGTACATATTCTGCTTATATAATTCCATGCACACATTTGACATTCTACACATTTTACCACAGGCATTACACTTTGATTTTTTTTGTAGATCAATGTAATCGGGCCTTGTGAAAAGGAACGAATACTTTTGGGTTCAACAGATCAGAACGTATGTCCACACTGCAGCATTAATATGTATTGAGGGGTCACAAGTAGTCATTGCTTTATTATAAGGTACATATTTAAATGTTGATAACAATTTTGTCTACGTGCACTTTACTATTACAACATACTAGTATGTAGGCCATCGATATGTATTATTTTTTTGTACCATTCAGGTGGCATTAGTGACTCACTTTGTCCAGTGTTGTGTTTCCTGTGCTTATCTTTGGTTGGCTGATATGTAAGCTGGCTGTGATATATATATTTACAGGACTGTATGCGGTTCTACAAGTACAAGAGCTCGTCATCTCTCCCTAATGGACATAAAAGTTATTTTGTCCCTTAAGTTGCTTTGACGTTTTCCCCGTGAAGAAACACAAAATATAGAATAACATGATTTAAAAATCATATTGAAACAAGCAAATATATATGGGGAGGGGGGGGGGGGGGGTGACTCCTGCACTAAATAACATTAAAGTAAAACAAGTGAATGAGCTTCTGTAACAAAAACGGTTAATTTAATGTATTTTATTCAGGGAAACAGAGGGTGTTCCCAGCACTGCCATCCGAGAGATTTCCCTTCTCAAAGAACTCAGTCATCCAAATATTGTCAAGTAAGTGCCCAATGTTACATCTTTTAGCTAAATCCTGCTTGCAAGATTCTCCTATTACTTGGTTTTGTCAGTTTTTAAGCGAACCTGCCTGCTAACATGTTTCAGATTGCGTGATGTCATCCACACCGAGAACAAGCTCTACCTTGTTTTTGAGTTCCTTCATCAGGATCTGAAAAAGTTCATGGACTCCTTCACAGTTGCTGGTATCCCACTGCCTCTCGTTAAGGTAAATGTCAGCTAGTTTTGCAAATCAGATCTTTCTCGCTTTCTTTAAGAAATTAAGAGTAAGAGTTGACTTACCTGGGTTTTTGTTTCTGTGTGTGTGTTTTTGTAGAGTTATCTTTTCCAGCTGCTGCAAGGCCTGGCCTTCTGCCACTCTCACAGGGTTCTTCATCGAGACCTGAAGCCCCAGAACCTCCTCATCAATGCCCAGGGGGAGATCAAGCTTGCTGACTTTGGCCTTGCTAGAGCCTTCGGGGTGCCTGTCCGCACGTACACACATGAGGTAACGTGTACAGCTACCCACACCCAACAGGGATGGTCTAAAGTGCATATTCATTACCGTACGCACTCCATCATGCTTCCTCTCTGTGAATTTAGTTTTCCGATATAGTCAACAGAAAAAACATCTCACAATACTCACGGTTAGGGTTTTCTTTTTTCAATGCTGAGTGTCACTAAACCAAGCTGTTTTCACTGTTTCTTCTTTTGTTTCAGCGCAGTGTTGTGGATATTGAATTTGGGTTAATTTCTTCATGAGAAAAAGCGTTTTCCTAAATACAAACTGCTTCTGTGATATTTTTCAGGTGGTAACACTTTGGTACAGAGCACCAGAAATCCTCCTGGGCTGTAAATACTACTCCACAGCTGTTGACATCTGGAGTCTGGGGTGCATCTTTGCTGAAATGGTATTTGCACGGGGTTTCATATTTTACAATAAGGTTATCTGTGAATTAATGAAGCCTGCACATGGATCAAACATCTAACCAACAGGCTTTCCTCACTATCCACTGTTGTACAGCTCACCAAGAGGGCCTTATTCCCCGGTGACTCGGAGATTGATCAGTTATTCCGAATCTTCCGAACCTTGGGGACACCTGACGAGACCGTCTGGCCAGGAGTTACATCAATGCCTGACTACAAACCATCTTTCCCCAAGTGGGCCCGGCAGGATTTATCCAAAGTGGTGCCGATTCTCGATGAAGATGGAAGAGAACTACTTGGGGTGAGAACATTTGTCAATAATTCATAGCTTGAATTAGCATTAATGACCTCTGCAAAGCAAGTTGGTCTTGTTTGTTTGTGTGTTAGTCAGAAAGATCAAAAGATGATAATGATGAGAGATATGTTGAATTTGGTGAAAAGTGACATGGAGCATGAACTTCAATGGAACACAATCGTCCTAGGATAGTCTGTCCATCTGTTCACTTTGATGAAGATCCAGATGCAGATTACAGCTCTGGTGGAAGTATGCAATGGTTTTTTTGTCAGTTGTCCAATCAAGGATATGAAATTGCATTGTAAGTTAACAAGATTTTAAAATAAACAATTTCCACCACAGCATTCACGCCCGCCCCCCCCCTCTCTACCTCCTTTTTGTGGAGGTCCATTCATACATTCTGTCATATTAATTGAATGTTTTTATGTAACTCTGTAATGCTGTTCATTCTGTACACATGACATATATTGCTTCTGTCCATCCGGGGAGAGGGATCCTCCTCTATGTCTCTACTGAAGGTTTCTTGGGAGTTTTTCCTGATCCGATGTGAGGTCCTGGGACAGGGATGTCGTATGTGTACAGATTGTAAAGCCCTCTGACGCAAATTTGTAAATTGTGATATTGGGCTATATAAAATAAACTGAATTGAATTGAATATTACACCTATATAGTAGAACTGCTGCAATTAATTGATTAGTCCATCAATAGAAAGTAAACATCAATTTCAATAATTTCTAATCATATATAATGGAAAACTGATTATATTTATTCTATATTTTTGACTTTCTGTTTTTTTGTCTTTTGCAGGAAATGCTGAATTATGACCCAAACAAACGATTATCTGCCAAAAACGCCCTTGTACATCGATACTTCCGCGACGTCACCATGCCAATTCCTCATCTGAGACTCTGAGTCAAGCCAAACATCCGTCTATTTTAATGCCAACAATGTCAAAGCAATAAGGACCTCCTTGCCATGCCTCATATCCACAACTGGAATGGACAGAAAAAGTGGACACTACAGGATATGTTGGATCCTTAAATGGATATTTGGTAATACCTAAAACTAGCTTTCTAGCCAATAGATGTCCCAAGAGTTGTTTTTTCAGCCGTGATGTTATCATAGTTCTGAACGTTTAACTACTCTTCAACATCATTATTTTGCATATATATCTGTGCAACTGCCATTTTTGACGTAAATGTCAATTTGTGTTTGGGATGCTCTGACCGAGTTAAAGTGCAGGTAGACTCAATCTAGTTGTCTATTATATTTCCAAGTATAAATTATATGTTGGCTTTAAGATGTCCAAATTCAAATAGTCAAGTACTTAGAATTGAATAAGTTTGTGGGATAGTGCAAATAACAAATGTCATGCTTTGAGAGACTGAGCAGTGGCTGAATGAAAGAATTGAGTGACGGTCGTCACACAACAGTTTGTGCTAAAAGAACATGAGACGACAATCGTGTTCTTTTAGGTTTATTTTCTTTGAGTTGAATTCAATACCTTTGGGTCTCAAGTATCTTGAAGGGATTTCATAGCGGCACCTTTTGGTTGTTTAACACACAACAATGTTTCTCGGTCGTTGAGGTTTGCTGGCGGGATTTCTCACCAAACCGAAGTTCTCAGCTTTGTACATACAGTTGTGATATACAAATGTTCCCTGTTGAAATTCAGATTTTACAGAATTCCATATGCGGTTGCATCTTTCTTACTCTAGATTTTATTCAAATGTAATGAACCTTTTTTTATGGATATTGTTTATTTACAGTTTGCAAAAAATAAACTTGTCTGAACAACTGTTGTTTATTTGTGTGAGGATGATTCAGGTCTTACGGCTGCTCTTCAGGTGGTTCATTTGAGGGCTGTGTGAGTGAGCGGTGGTTACTTCTGTTCTGATGCTAACGAAACACTTATTCCAACTAGTTTTGAGACTCAAATACCAGAGTCAAATGCTGTCTCGCATTGTTAAATCAAATTCCTGCTACACATCACTGTTCTTTGGCTGCACAAATTCACACACCCACATCTACAGTTGGCTTCTTAGCTTTTGTTGACCTATTCAGCTTTAATTTCTTTGCAGCCGAGACAACCTAATAATGATACATTCTCAAATTATGCCAAGAAACACATTACAGTTTAGGGTGGTTTTCTTTCTCTTTCCTTATGTATTTTCAAAAAGGTCCTGTCGAACTTTAATCATACATTTTTCATGACACCACTGTCACTGGAACCCTAAATATATGAGTTTGAGTATAACGACGCCTTCGCCTGGTTACAATCAGTGCTGCCATGATCACTGGAAAGTCTGGCCATGACACAATGCACACAGTTACCACCAACTCTCTGAAGACTAATAATTTCACTAACTGCGTGTGCCGATTAGTCGCTGATCTTTGTGAAGTGGACTGTTTTGCAATGAGGCTCAAAGGGGCACATTTCTGACCCAAATGTGTTGCCTGGGTTCAGACCTTAGGACCTTAGCGTGTGAGTGAAATGAGTTGACAATAGCTAATATCAGGCAATATCAAATGTATGTATTTTATCTAATTTAAATATGTGCAAACAGCACATGAGCACCGAGAAGTCATATCCACTTAAGCGCATTGGGCTGCATTTCACCCTTCAAAAGTGCTTTGAGTTTTACAATTTATTTTATCTTTTTTTTCTGTGCATTAGTAGCCGCTAAAGTCCTTTTGTGAATTTGACCCTCAGGGTTTTAAGTGTATCATTCTTGGCAAACTTGGATATTCAAAACACTAATCTTCGAGTTTGAAATCTGCTCCTTCTGCTTTTGTAGCAAGGATTCCTAAACTATCTAAGCAAGTGAATTACCCTGGAAAAAGCTGCACAAAACTCTAAACCACTAATTAGGTGCTCAAATGAAATATAACCAACGTACTTCCAACTAAATACGTTTTTATTAGCCATATTTAGACGTCAGCTTCAAGAAACTAAGTTGAAATCAAGAACAGATGTACAGGAACAGCACTGAAAGTAATGTATTGCTTTCTACCACAGTGTCTTTTTTGATGCTACCACTGGGAGCGCCAAAGTCTAAAATGATTAAATCTTACATATCGTGTCTTTAATATGTTTGCAACTTTCTTTTGTATAATATTCAAATATATATAATGTGTAGACAAAGTATATCTATTTTTATGCATCCAGCAATGCTACCAAGATGTATTTTTAAAACGTATTCATATAGCAAAATGTCATGTAAAATAGAAAAAGTGAGCGGTCTGGTAAGTTGTACCAATTAAAAAGTATAATATTTGCAGCATGAAAAAAAGAAACAAGCTTGAGTGAATCAACACAAAAGATCACAGGCAGGTTGACACGCCAGTAGACACAGATATGACTGACAAAACTTAAATGCACTGCATTCTGATTAGAAATAAGTGTTTGGCAGCGATGACAAACTGAAATCACATGATACCTTTCAATAAGAAGAAATATGTCAAACATTCACATCTGAAAGTGTGAAAGTATACAGATATAGTTCTATAATCCAGCACTTTAAAACATTTTCAGGCTTTTGGAGATTCAGAATGTAAGCCCATACCAGTGATATTGCATGTTTGATTCACTACAAATCATGAATACTTTACACCAATTCTGACCACGTTACATATCAAATGTTTGGACCTTTTAACAGTATGGACTTTTTTAGTCTGTGTTGTTGTCCATTTATTTCCGTATGGTATGAAAATCAAGTTGCAGACTCTTGAAACTATCTTGATATGTCAAAGTGCACATATAAAAAAAAGATTTGTAGAGAATTTTTCAAATCAGTCTGGACTTTAACTGTCACGTCACAATAACTACAATTTTTAAAAAAGAACACAGTTACCGGTACAGTACATTTAAAGATTGATTTTTTTACCCAGGGCATATAAACAAATCTTAAATCCTACAGCATGCATTTCATATGTTCATCAGTTTTGTGGTTAAGGAGCCAAAACTTATTAAAAAAAACACTGGTATGGTACTTTAATGGGGTTGTGTTTGGTTTATGTATAGTTGTGGGAGGATGGTGCAGCATTTTATTTTGTTTAAATCTCTAGTTTCTTTTTCATGATAAGCTTGTAGAGGATCTGGTAGCCATCATCCCAGGCATAGAGAAGCTGCTCCTGCGGGTTGTACTTCAGACTGGAGTGCGCTCCGTAACGCTTTGGAAAGTAAATCAGTGGTGCGTCTTCATTGGTCACCATCCCGTTGGCGTCAAACACACACTGGACACGTGAGCGACCGGACTGCTTGGTGTTGTACACTACATACAAAGTGCCACAGATGACAAAAGCCGCCTCCGCATTCTCTCTCGGACAGTTTGTGTCCCACATTTGCTCAATGTCCAGCGAGGTGGCGTCCATTTTTGCCAGAGAGATGTACCTCTCGTTCTGCCGCGTGGAATAAATGGCCCACAGGCCTTCCTCGTCCACAGCCAGGTCCATCGCTGTCTCTGGGGTCAGGCCGTACACTGGGACGTGGTCCTGCACTGGGAACACTGCGCTGTCCGTCACAGAGCTGTTCTTCATGTCAAATTTAACTATCATTATCTCTTCAGCCTGAGTTATATAATATGCGTAATTGTTGAAGACAACATGTCCTGTTCCACTCCAGGCGGACGGCAGCTTTAGGGCCTTGGACAGAGTAATGCCCAGTGAGCGGGAGAAGTCTTGCACAGAGGCAAACTCATGGATGGTGTCTTCATCTGTCCCGTTAAAAATGTAGACCTTCCCAGAGCCTCTGCCGGTGTCTTTGGTCCACATGCCCTTTGGCCCTCCGACTCGCTTTAGGATCTTCATGGCTTTTATGCTGGAGATCATGTCGCTGCAGTCTGAATAGGAGAGAGCGATAAGCTTTTATGTTTATATTTGACCATCATTTAATTATTAATTATAACATTATAGGGAATATGTTATTTCTTGTCAAAAGTTAGACATACAGATATCATTTCCACTTCCTGTTCAATCAAATCTCTTCACTAAGTCTTCTTAAAAATACGTAGTTTTGCAAGAGTTAGTGGTTTCAAGAAAACACTTTCTGTGACTTTTGAGAACATATGTGTGATAAACAATGTAATTCTCAGAAACAAGTTAGTCAGTCTACATATCAACAAAGCCGAAGGGTTTTTGTTAAGTCATTGACTCCACAGAGAAGTTTTTGTATGGAATATTATCACAAATTAATACACTTTAAGTAGTTTATAAGTGATCTATCAATATTATATAACTGCTCTGTAGTTTAATTGATCAAATTGATGCCTACATTACTTGCTTTTTTACCATTTTCAAGTTCATCCTCAATACAATACAGTGTTTATTCAGATAATAGTACTAGTGCAGTGCACATCATATCTCACCTGATAGTTTTGAATACTTGGCCTTCTGCTTCTCCTTCACCAGCGTCACCTGCTGCTCTATCAGCTTGTCGTCCACGTCCACACACGGCTGAGCTCCGTTCTGAGTCTCCAGGTAGTCCAGCTCACGCTCAACCCGATCCACCCTCGTCCCCACACCGTCCAGATTCATTCTCAATGTCTCTTTCTCTTTATCGAGTGTCTCCAGCTGGGAAACCATCTGTTGCTTCAAAGCCCGCAGCTCGGAGGCGTAGCGGGCGGTCTGTTCATGCCACAGAGAGATCCGGTCCTGTTTTAAGGAGACAAAATAAGTTGGAGTGGTCACTATTGTTCCCATTTCACCTGTTTGTACTTTAGTATTGCCATGTGTAATGTGAGCAATACATGATGTCTCTTTTACAGGAACTGTGACTGCGCTTTGAGGAGGCTATACTTTTATGTTATGTTCAGGCTCAGTAAACAGACCAGGACTGAGGGACATAATAAGTAGGACACTCATCCTTCAAACAGCAGGTGGCAACTTTCCACCGTGCTCAAAGGTCTTTTTAGCAAAACACTAAATCCTACCAGCACACTTTGTAGCAGACTCTGACCTTTCACCTCGCAGTGGATGAGGACAATTAAAAGAGATGTTTCTCGACAGGTGATCATTAAAGTCTGGCAGCACACTACAGAACAAAACAGAAACTGAGGGATCTGGATAAATACTAGAACTATAGTTCTGTTTAAAAAATATAATAAAGGGATTAGTCAAATACTTTTTATGAAGTATGTTATAATTACTTTAAACTAAAACATGTTTATATTTAATCTTTTCACACTAACTTGAGGCATATTTTAAACTTTGAGAGATATTTGTATCCATCACAAAATACGTGTTGTAATTACTTTTATTTCATTGACATAGTGTCATTTTGGGATGTCACTATGGCAGAATCCTTCTAAACAAACCAGCTTTCATATCATTTTTTCCATTTTGTAACGTTACTTATTTATTTAATGGATTTTTTTTAGATTATATGCAAATTTGGAATAATTTAACTTTTAAAATTAGTTCATTTCTAAGTCTCTTAACCCCGACAAGAAGCTCATACTACCTATACATTTCAGAGAGCTGTATTTTCCAGCATTTTCCCCAGGATTTGCCCACATCTGCATTCCATTGCCTTTGCCCTGTCCCAGGAAGTTTCCTCTCAGAGGGACTCTGGCGCGCAGGGCTCGGCAGGGAGGTAAAAGAAGTCTTACCTCAATAGCGAGCAGCCTTTGCTCCAAGTAGTCAATCAGTGCTTGGTGCTGGGCGGTGGCAACACAGGCCAAAGTTACCAAGACAACAAGTCCTCTCATTTTGTGTCAGCTCAGTCTCTTTAGCTCCTTGAGTTGAGTGAGAGGAGGTAGCAGCAGATTCCCAGAGGTGGGCTGGAATGTTTTAGTGTGCTGTCTGGGAGGAGCCAAATACATCTGGTGAAGATGAAGGCACACAGTCGCCAACAGAGACAAGACACTGGTTTTTATTTTTACATCAGCTTTTACCTGATTACCAAACTGCTAAAAAAAACACTACAAATATATAATATACAATCTTATCTTTAAATGTATATGTGGCTTTTAGCCAGGGAGTACATTTTTTACTCAGAACACATGACAATAATGTGGCACAGGACCACACGTTACGTGGGAAGAGGAAGCGTAATGTGAGAGGGAGTCAGGAGTCAGTGAGGCACTGTCTTCCTGTGTTAAGGGGGAGACCATCGACTGTAGATTTGAATCAACTGCCAATAAACTCTCTGACAACGCAATAATGACCTATTCTGCGTATCACAATATTAACTATTCTAACAGATGATTTCTTACATGTTGTCTTGAGCTCTAATTTGAAAAGGCAACTTCATTCTTAATGGAGAAAGTAGACATACAGTATAATGTGCTTCACTTTGGCAGGACATGAAACATCGATGCAAACATTTTAGATTTAGATTTGATCAAATAACATTAATCCTAAAAAGGAAGGTTGGTTGGATGTCAGACACAAGTCTGAGAGATCACATCTGGCAACAAATAAATTAAATTCAGTTGTAACTCTCACAAATGACGCATTTGATACAATCGATTATTGAATAACTATGCTTATATCAACATAAAACATTTGTAAGAAGTTTAATACATCGATGATGTATTTTGTTGTCATGTTACATCAGTGTCTGCGGTGTTTTCCAGCCGTCTCTGCCTACAGGAACAGTTATAATACTAAATATATGTAGCTTAACAATAACAGTAGTTAGTTTGGCGAGTGGTGAATTACTGGGGAAATAGGACATAGTATCTCTGGTCCCACCCATAATTATGAGAACACCTTGCTGTACTAAAGTCAGTAATGACATCACTGCACACCTCTTTTTCAACACAGCTGGCTTTATTTGGTTTTCTAGTTGGCTCTGAAACTAAGACTGTGTTCATGCTATGATTAATACCTCGCTGTCATTTAAAGTGTGACAGATTTATGATTAATTACATTTTTGCTGTTTTGAACAAACTGGCATAATATCCTGAAGAAACACATTTGTGGAAGACAAACATTTTTGTTTGCGTTAACTAGTGCAGTCAGTCGTTCATTCATGCTCTCTTGTATGATTATATGTAAATTTCAAATTGTGAATCTGAAGTGGTAAATCGATTTTGCAAATCAAAACAGGATTATTTTCATTCCGTACAAACTACAATGCCATAGTTTTGCATTTTCTCATTTTCAGCACCATATCAGAAAGTCTCCCTATACACACGCTGCTTTGGCCCAATCAAACCAACACAATTTATCACAAGTGAATGTCAGCTATTGCAAGGGAGAGAGTGTCCAAAGATTTTAGTTTGAAAGGCCCAGGTGAGCTTAATCAAGCTAAAGACCGTGGTGGTGTTGGCTAAGAACTGTTAAAGAGGATGTCTGCTCTGCAGTGTTTGGTTACGAACTTCTAAATAAAGGAATATAAAAAAAGTTTTAAAAAGTTAATAGAAAATACTTCCAACACTTCATTATTATAGAGTTATGGTAATTGCCTGTACTTGTATAGTGCTTTTCTAGTCTTCCGACTACTCATAGCGCTTTAACAATACCATTTCACACCCATTCATACACTGATGGCAGTGGCCAATGTGACACCTCCCCCATCAGGAGTAACTAACATTTATACACCATTTGGGGTTAAGTGTCTTGCCCAAAGACACAACTACATAGACTAGCGGAGTCGGGGATCCTCTGATTGAAGGACGACCCTGCTCACCACTGAGCCACAGTCGCTAAGTATAGTTATACAATGATAGTCAATTTAAATAAGAAAAGATAAAGAAAGAAAAGTAAAGTACACTTTTATTGTACAAAACACTCATGTTGAAAACCATTGTTGCCCCTAAGAAGTGGATGGTTTAACTTAAAATAAAGCAACACATATGGATGCTCTCACCTTTGAAGAGCTCCAATGACAACGTATTAAAATCCAAGCCTTTTCCCTCCTACCAACAAGGGTGCAGCGTTGTTACGCATTTGTAAATCTGCCCGTGGCTCTCAGGCCATCTGAGCTTCATACACACAAATGACTCATGATGGTGCTGTTTAATGCTGCTACAACTGAAGGTGTATTGTTTTTGGTCATTATTTACAATATGGTCATTCTAATTGATGGTAGTGCGAGGCAAGTTTATAACTAGTCCATTGCACTTTGTTCCATCATTGCTTAAGGTTTGTTTGTATAAGCATGGGCTTATTTGAATATGTCTTTGTATTATATATGTTGTGATTATACAGGCCTACAAGTTGCTATACCAACCTGGATATATATGATTAAAACAGGATAAGCTGATTATTATTATTGACGTAGTTCAAACTTGGTAATGTTAGTATGTAATATTAAAATGTTTCTGGGTAGTGACTGTGTTTGATTATAACAGGATAAACATTTGTTATTTATCATTAAAAACTCTTGTTTGAAATGAAAGTAACTGACAGAGAATAAGGTATTAAGAAAATAGATTAATAATGTTTGTCAAATCTCTGAGTGGTGAGAATAAATGTAATCAGAAGTAGTTGACGTTGCTTTGCTAGTAGCGGCTAATGTAGCCTTCAGGTCAGCTCACTTCTTTCTAACCCACACCTCCGGATTGTTTTATTTTTCAAACTTGTTTTCACTCCACTGACGCTGACTCTAGAGTCAATGTATCAGATGTCATACAGCTCCTTATGCAGCCACAAAGGTTTGTATACATTTCTCACATCTGCAGTACAAAACCCTGTGAACAGACTTTGTAATGTGTAAAGGTTTCCTTCAAAACAAAATGTATGTAATTTAGCATTCATTCTTTATTTGATAAAAAATGTCTTAATGTGAGCTCTTTGCAGATAATTTGGGAGCAGTGTTCAGACCCTTTCAGGTGGATAGTTGCACAGGATGGGGCCACAGCGTTGTGCTCACTATTGTCACCGGACAAACCCACCTCACACAGGTGTGTCAGCAGTGCCAGAGTAAAGAACAACAAGGCCTGACGTCATCTGCTTCAGTGTGTGTAGAAGTTCACATCATTCTTTTAATATTCATAGTATGCACAGCAGATATATAATATATATAATACTACTAAAAAGAAAGCTAATAATGCTACTTATATTAATATAAACATATAATCGTTGTTATCTTTATGCTTATCAGTAGCTATAATAATGCATGTGTCATACCATTCTCGAGAAAGTCCAGAAACACAAAGTTATTATTTATAGACATTATTTCAACCCATTGCTGTGCATACATCCATTTATGGTGTGAATGTGGTGTACAGGGCACGGGGACAACATGGTGGTGATTACTGTGTGTGTTTGTCCATTTGAATATGAGTCAAGCCTTCTTTTCAGCACATTTGCCTACATGATTTTGTGTTTTCCTCAGTGATTCGATAGAACTCTGTGAGAGGTCCTGAAACATGCAAACATAGGCAAATGTTGTAGGTGCAGGGAGGATAAGAGGATTGAGGGCCTTTTATTATCAGATGACAGGGAAGTCTTCAAGAGGACAAGAATACCAGGTATGTTCTGTTGGATAATATATAAATTATGAGATTTGATCATTTTGGCTCGCTAAGGTTTCTTATGGTGTGCAGTTTATCAAGAGAAAAGAGACTAAAGAGGCAAGCCTTTTAAAATAATGTCCACATTTGTGTTGTTGTAGGTCTGTACTGAAGGAAATTGTATTTAATGTACCAAGAAAATGTGATTTGATAATGATCTCCTCTTCTAGAAAGCAACAACAGTGCACAAGAGCCACTGACACGAGTGCATCTGAGCAACATGGAGTACACATTTAGAGCAGTAACTCACAACTCTGGGATTATAATCTGGAGAATTGAGGTACTTTGATTTTACAGTATGACGCAACGGTTTCTGTTGACTGAAGTTTTCCCAAATCAGGTCTTTGGTTTCATGGGAAAAGAAAAAAAGAGTCTACTACTCCTGGAGTGAATGACTAAAACAGCAGTGATGATGTGGGGGAAAAACAAATTGAGGAATACTAGTTATTAGACTCTCTCTGGTTATTAGACTCTCTCTCTCTCCCTCTCTCTCTGCAACAGAAAATGGAGCTGGTCCAAGTGCCTGAGAAATCTTATGGAAACTTTTATGAGGGTGACTGCTACGTACTTCTGTCTGTAAGTCTGAGACGGTCACTTTTTGTGGTTTTGGGTGCCATGGCTGCTTGTTCGAAAACTAAAGCCCACTGTTGTATGTGACTTTGTATGTAGTGCAGCAGAAACAAAAGGCGTTTGTCTTTTAAAATATCAGATAAGATCCTGGTCTGCACATCACACCACTCTGTTTCCCCTCTCTCCACAGACCCAGAAGGTGAGCAGCTCTCTCTGTTATGATATCCACTACTGGATCGGCTCACAGTCCACTCAGGATGAACAGGGTGCAGCTGCTGTGTACACCATACAGCTCGATGAATTTTTGGGTTCCACTCCCATCCAGCACCGCGAGGTTCAGAACCACGAGTCTGATGCCTTTAAGGGCTACTTCAAACAAGGAATAATGTGAGTGAAAATGTTGGTACAGAAGGCAATCGCTTTAAAGACAATGAAAGAAACCCTAATAATGATCATCCTGTCTTGTTTAGCTGTAAGAAAGGTGGAGTTGCATCAGGCATGAGACACACTGAAACCAACTGCTATGATATCAAGAGACTGCTTCATGTCAAAGGGAAGAAAAGAGTGATTGCAAACGAGGTGTGCCACACTTTATAGTGGTTATTTAACATTATGGGACATTTTGGGATGTCAGGAAGAGAGAGAGCTTTATGTTTGAAATTGTTTCAGGTGGAGATGAGCTGGAAGAGCTTCAACCTTGGAGATGTGTTTTTGTTGGACATTGGGAAGACCATCGTTCAGTGGAACGGACCCAAGTGTAACAAACAAGAAAAGCTTAAAGTAAGATTTTTGTGTTGAATAGGGGAAAAAAACATGAGCATTTACTCCACATTTTTTCACTCTAAGATTCGTTATGTTCAATAACACAGGATATGCAGTGATATGACAAAAATCAGCTTACCATTGAATGCATTTACTGTATTAAAATATACTGTATTTCTGAGTGTACTATAATAGTATAACAATAACTTTTCATATTTTACTATCTAAATGTTCTTATATATAAATATTTTATGATCATGTGAATTGAAAAGTGACATGGAAGTCACATTTTCCTCCTCTTTCAGCTCTAGTGTTCTATTTACAGCATTTTATCTGAATGTGAGATTTATGTTTGAGGCGTAGACTCTGAAACAAGACTGCTTTCCATGGCGCCCTCACCAGATCTAAATATCATGTTTAAACCTCTATGGAAAGCTGTGGGAGTGTGCAGTCAAAGCTCATTTCCTTCTTCCTGCAAGAAGGTCTGATGCTATGAATGATTCATTATCCCACTGCACACAGTTCAAAACTACCTAACAGCAATGCAGTGAGGACTGAAGCTTTCTGGGCATTGATATTTACATAATATTATCTACCTCACATTTAAGTTAGTTCAGATATACTATTTATGTATTAGTTAGGTCACATGTCTTATCATAATATATGGAATTCAGCAAACAACTGTATCTACCTGACAGAGAATGAAGTCGCTCTTCCTCTGTGTGTGTTGTTGTCGAAGCTTTGTTGACATAGTTTATGCATGTCCATGCATGTGAGTGTGCCCCTCTGGCTAGCAAACGGCTGCCGCTCTGGACTGCGCTTATACAGCTGTTAAGTGTATCAGATATAACATGAAATCTCCCTTAATTTTTCAAACAGACTTTATAATATATTTGATAACTGGTAATGGATTTTTTTATTTATTCTGAAACTTCTTGATTTTGTGGTTTGTCTTTGTTCTACTTAGGGTATGATGTTGGCCAAAGACATCCGAGACAGAGAGAGAGGAGGCCGGGCAGAGATCCGAGTGATCGAAGGTGATGGAGAGAGCAACTCTCCTCAAAACATGGAGATCCTGAATGGTGTTCTTGGAGAAAGAAGCTCAAAGCTGACAGACGGACCTCTAGATGAAACTGCTGACCAGGAACAGAAGTCGAAACTCACTCTCTACCAGTGAGCGGCTTCCAGGATGTGGCTTACAGCATTTCATGTAGTTCATGTACAGTTAAAGTGCTGTTAGCTACTTCTCATTTGTTTGTGCCTTTATTTCAGTGTGACAGATGCTGATGGTCAGATGAAGGTCACAGAAGTTGCTTCGAGACCACTTGTTCAGAATCTCCTGAACCATGAAGTGAGTTGAGGCAATATTGACCAAATAAAGAATGTGTACACTTTATTTTATGGCCACACCAAGATAGGTGCCAATGCCACCATGGAAGGTGTTATGGTTTAACCATTCCTGTTCACTACTGTCTGGACTCAAATGACTCGAACCAATAGTTTATTTACTGATGGTAAGAAATTATGTATTATATAATTGTTTGTTTAGGACTGCTACTTCCTGGATCAGGGTGGGACAAAGATCTTTGTATGGAAGGGGAAAAAAGCAAACAAAGCTGAGAGACAGGCTGCTATGGAAAGAGCTTTGGTGAGTGACTCTACATCAGACCTTCACATGTATCCTTAGCTTGTGTTTGATTGCTTTTGCACACCAATGTATTAGATACAACACCTCGCTGAAACTAAAACTAAAACTAATGCAGTCTGATACAACAGTCCTGCAAGAAATTATACCAGTGTATTTGTTATGATTTTGTCTGATTGGCTGTTATACTGTAGGAGTTCATCAAAGCGAAAAATTACTTGATCACTACAAATGTGGAGACGGTAAATGACGGGGCAGAGTCAGCTCTCTTCAAGCAGCTGTTCCAGAGGTGGACTGTAAAGGACCAGACTCAAGGTCTGGGCAAAGTGCATACAAGAGGAAAAGTGGGTATGTGTGTTTATAACTTTTCATAAATACAACCAGCACAGACCAAAATAAAAAAATGCTCCAAATGAAAATAAAAATAAACTAAATTTTGCTTCAGCTCATATCAAACAGGAAAAGTTTGATGCCTCTCTGATGCACGTGATGCCAGAGGTTGCTGCACAGGAGCGAATGGTGGACAATGGCTCAGGTCAAGTGGAGGTAACTGTCACAATTTCACTTTGAAGAGAATCAGTCTATCATCTACTGTATCAACAGGTCAAACAACTAATGACTGAATACTGTCAGTGTCTACCGTGCTATGCTACCATTAGCATTTAGCTCAAAGTGCAGCTAAGCGTAGGAACAGTTAAAGAGGACAAACTGAACTGCATTACCAACAGGGCCGGTCTCAGTACCAAGATCCTTGGGGGCCCCTTGTTATCTGTGTGATAATTGCTTTGTAGTAATTTGATTAATGATGACTCAAGACATCCTTTTTTACAGCTGACATTTTGACTTGTCATTGCAGGAAAAGCAGCAGGTGTCACTAATAACATTAATGATGGCTCTGTTCTGTTCAATTAAGCTATGCCAGTGTGACAGGTGTGCTATTCTTACTGTGACATGTCAAAATGTGTCCTGTAAAAAAAAGGCCTACTTTGCTTTGTATTTCTTACCAACATCTTTTTTTCTATTGTGTAATGAGTGTTACGGCCTGATACAGACATTAAATGCAACTCTGTGATTTTGTGTTAATGAAACCCAGGTGTGGAGATTGGAGAATCTAGAGCGTGTCCCCGTGGACCCTGAATGGTACGGATACTTCTATGGAGGAGACTGCTACCTGATCCTCTACACTTACTTGGTTAACAACAAGAAGGGCTACCTGCTCTACATATGGCAGGTGAGAATTTGTTTCACACCCAGTGTATTACATAATGATAATAATTTATGTTCATATCCCTGCTTTACTATTTTTTGTATTATTACTGAAATATATGATGAAATATTTCACCCCTTTATTTTCAGGGTCGTCATGCGACAACAGATGAAGTTGCAGCCTCAGCATTTCAGGCTGTGGACTTGGATCAGAAATACGGTGGTGAGCCAGTTCAAGTGAGAGTAACAATGGGCAAAGAACCAAGACACTTTTTGGCGATGTTCAAAGCTAAAATGGTCATCTTTGAGGTACGACTGCATTTATAATTGTTTATCTGTAAATGTTCTGGTGTATAAAGTTTCAATACCAGTACAGACTATTTCTTGTTTTTTCTGTAAGGGGGGCACATCAAGAAAAGGGTCCACTGACCCAGAGCCACCAATAAGGTTGTTCCAGGTCCATGGTTCTGACCCGTCCAACACAAAAGCCATTGAGGTTCCTGCGCTGGCCACCTCTCTGAACTCCAATGATGTGTTTTTACTAAAGAGCCAATCAGGAATCTTTCTGTGGTGTGGAAAGGTAAGACAGGTGTTGCAATCAGTTCAATCAGGAGAGACTTCATTATAATTGTGCAATAATGCATTACATATTCATCAAATTTGAATAGTGCAAAGTATTTGGCGATTAGACTCCATCCTGAAGTAGGGTAATCGAGGGGTAGTGATGTTGAGGTCAGACAAGGCAGAATCCCCCCGCAGTCCAGACACTGGTAGTGGTGGTGATGAAGGGAGTTGCTGCAATCCGATTACTGTGATGCTGACTGGGGTGGAAGAGGGTCGCATCCGAATAGAGATTTTTAAAGTTTAACAGCAATGGTGATTGGCTTAAGGAAACTGTGCAGACTATTGGTTAATTTAAAGTGAAAGCCCATAATCAGCTGATAGAGTAGTCACAGGGAGAAATAGAGGCTGAGAGAATATGAATTCAATTCAGTTTATTTTGCCCAATATTACAAATTTGCCTCAGAGGGCTTTACAATCTGTACACATAGGACATCCGTGTCCCAGGACTTCACATCGGATCAGGAAAAAATCCCCAAAAATAACCTTTCACAGGGAAAAAAGGGAAGAAACCTTCAGGAGAGCAACAGAGGAGGATCCCTCTCCCCGGATGGACAGAAGCAATAGATGTCATGTGTACAGAATGAACAGAATTACATAAACACATTCAAATGAATATGACAATGTATGAACGGACCTCCACAATCCATGAAACAGAAGGAGGTAGAGAGGAAGGGGGGGGGCGGGGTCTACTCTTAAATGAGGTGACTGTGTCTGCCTCCCGGACTGAAAGTGGAAGCTGGTTCCAAAAAAGAGGAGCTTGATAACTGAAGGCTCTGGCTCCCATCCTAATGTTGAAGACTCTAGGAACCACGAGTAGCCCCGCATTTAGTGAGCTCAGCTCTCTAGTGGGGTAATATGGTACTACAAGCTCCTTAAGATATGATGGTGCATCACCAATCAAGGCTTTGATTTTTTGAAATGTTACGTAGATCAAAAAAATGCAGTTCTTGAGATTTGCTTCACATGGAGTTAAAGGACAGTCTCGATCAAAGATAACACTGAGATTCTTTACAGTGGAGTTGGATGCCAGGGCAATGCCATCTACAGAAACCACATCACCAGATAATTGATCTCTGAGGTGTTCAGGGCCGAGTAAAATAACTTCAGTTTTGTCTGAGTTTAACATCAGGAAGTTGCCGGTCATCCATGTTTTTATGTCTTTAAGACATGCTTGAAGTTTAGCGAACTGGTTGGTCTCCTCTGGTTTGATCGATAGATATAATTGAGTATCATCTGCATAACAATGAAAGTTTATGGAGTGTTTCCTGATAATGTTACCCAAAGGAAGCATATATAAGGTAAATAAAATTGGTCCAAGCACAGAACCTTGTGGAACTCCGTGATTAACACTGGTGGTCATTGAGGCTTCATCGTTTACAAATACAAATTGTGATCGATCTGATAAATATGATTTAAACCAGCTTAGTGCGGTACCTGAAATGCCAATCGACTGATCCAGTCTCTGTTATAGGACGTCATGATCAATGGTGTCGAACGCAGCACTAAGGTCTAACAAATCAAGTACGGAGATGAGTCCTTTATCTGATGCATGAATGAAAAGGAGTGTAGCCATAATCAGCTGATAGAATAGTCACAGGGAGAAATAGAGGCTGAGAAATTATGAATGAAAAGGAGTGTAAAGAGAGTCTTCCTGAACTTCCGCTTAAGCTTCATATAGTTACACTTATAATTCACTGAAATGTATTAGGGTGACGATACAATATAACACTTTTTTATAGCGGTTTCTTATATTTTATATATTTCTGTGTGTATGTTCACATTTGTTTGTATTTTTACATGAAGGTAAAAATATAATTAAAGATAATATGTAGAAACTCACATCCAGAAACATATGTCTACTTTTTGTCTGGGACTGTTTTCATGTTTTGAGTACGATAATGCTTTAAATAACAATATGCTTCCAACATTGTGGCAACAGTTTTGAGAAGGCCCTGCACAAAGCCAGATATTGCATTAAAACAAAGAGGTTAGCGCCCAACCTCACTAACACTCTTGTGACTGAATGGGAGTTCCCTACAGACAGGTTCAAAAACCAGTTGGAAAGTCTTCCCAAAATAATGTTATAGCAGCATGTTGATACCATTGGTTTTGGATGAGATGTTGTACAGTCCCATATGGGTAATGTTTGGGTGTCCATTTAATTTTGGCCATACAGTGTACATGCTATGTATGGCTGAATTTGTATTGCCAGGGATCCAGTGGAGATGAGAGAGCCATGGCAAAGGAGGTGAGCTCTGTGATTGGCCAGAACTCACAGCAAGGCTCTGAAGAGATAGTGGCAGAGGGTCAGGAGCCCATTGAATTCTGGGAGTTGCTTGGAGGGAAAGCTCCCTATGCTAGTGGCAAGAGGTGATGATGACACACTACTAATATTTGCAAAATGGCTTCATGGAGATTGTTGCAGCGATAGTAATACGCTTGTTTTCCACTCTTTTGCATGTCACGTGGTTGACTGCAGATTACAGCAGATGGTTTCTGACCACCAGCCTCGCTTGTTCGAATGCTCCAATAAGACGGGCCGTTTCATTGTGACCGAGGTGACTCAGTTCACTCAGGACGACCTCAATGAGGATGATGTCATGCTGCTGGACACATGGGACCAGGTATGATAGACACTTAAGCACGGTACAAAGCTGAAGGATAACATCCTCAATGTACCTGCATTTTTGTTCCATGTTACTTAATCTAAAAAGTGCCTTTTCTTATCGTTGGTCCCAGGTGTTTCTTTGGATCGGTAAAGAAACCAATGAGGTAGAGCGCAAAGAATCAGTGGTGACAAGCCAAGAGTACCTGCGCACCCACCCGGGCGCCAGAGATCCAGGCACCCTCATTCTCTTGATCAAGCAGGGATTTGAGCCACCCACATTCACTGGGTGGTTCACAGCCTGGGACCCCTCAAAATGGATTGTGAGCATTTAACTGAAATGGAGCATCAACATGTACATTGATGAGAAAAAAAACTAACATTTCTTTCTTTTAGGGAGGAAAGAGCTATGAGGAGTTGAAGAAGGAGTTGGGAGAAGAAGCAACACCGGTTAATGTTACAACCGTATGTGAGGTCTTGTTTATTTTTCAAGCTTTTTCCAGGAACAAATTATTTTTCTTGTTCTATGTTAGTGTTTAAGGTAATAATGTTGTATTACATACAGAAGGACATTCAGGAACGGTTACTGTAGGACTGCAAAAGTCCGGTCTAACCTCAAGCATTAACTGGTGACAATCAAGGGACATCACAAAAACATGGAAGAATTTTGAATAGTTGGCTAGCTAAACTTGAATATGTATAAGAGCTTTGATAAAATGTAAGTGAGGAGTCAAAAACTTGCATTAACAAAGTACTCGACCATCATCTGATTCAATGCCACAACAGGAATTGATAAATTAGATACAAATATGAATAATCCTAAATGGAACCTGAATGTGACTTTCTAGGAGCAGGACTGTGTTGAAAGTGAGAAAAGCTGTCAGTCTTTTCCACCAGACGACTTGGTCAACAAGCTCGTCAACGAGCTGCCTGAAGGTGTTGACCCAACCCAGAAAGAGGTAGGTAGAGTGTGTGTGTGTGAGTGAGTGAGTGTGTGTGTGTGCGCCAGTTCAATTTAAGCCACCACATTTGTGCACTTTGCCCCTGAAACAGTTACAATGTATCTTTTGCATAATCCAACTAGTCATGGCAGAAATAAAACTTTGATGGTGAGATAGATTACATTTTTTCAAGCAAAAGAACTGCAATGTTTCAGGTTGATTTTGACAAGGTTTCTTTTTTTGTTATCTTATATAGCAAAACATACCCATATATTAAAGCGATATGCCTTATGGGAAATAACACATTGTTGCAGTGTAGGACAGGTGGACCAAAATGCAGAACACTGACAAGCAGTTGGTGTAGGTTAAAGAAGTCTATTGTGAGACCAGGCTGGACGAGGATGAGATATGTGGGCAGGTTTGGGAGCAGACAAGCTGACAGGAATCCTGGATCACAGGGAACAGACACAAATATACATTGTCATATTCATGACAAATGAATATATATATGAATATGACAAATATACATTGTCATATTCATGTAATGTGTTTATGTAATTTTGTAAATGCTGTTCATTCTGTACACATGACATCTATTGCTTCTGTCCATCCGGGGAGAGGGATCCTCCTCTGTTGCTCTCCTGAAGGTTTCTTCCCTTTTTTCCCTGTGAAATGTTGTTTTTGGGGAGTTTTTCCTGATCCGATGTGAGGTCCTGGGACAGGGATGTCGTATGTGTACAGATTGTAAAGCCCTCTGAGGCAAATTTGTGATATTGGGCTATACAAAATAAACTGAATTAATGAAACTGAAAATTAATTCAGGAACAAGAATACAAGTACAACTCACCAAACTTGGCCTGAGCATATGCTACCACATTAGTTGAACATTTGGTACGGATAGTTTGACCCGCGGGGGTGATGAGAAGCAGGCGTGCAGACTGGGGGGGAGGATTAGCTGATTGTAGACAGGTGTGTATGATGAGCTGAGCTGGGAGCGAGGAGAGCCAGGAGGACCACACCCACACACAGACAGGGATGTGCTGGAAACACAGGGTAGGGAGAAATACTAGGAAGTAAGCAGCAGCACAGACATGCCCGTGACACGCAAACACTCTTTTCAGACATTGAGAATACAAAACTGAAACTTTATTCAGAATATTTACATTTTATTTAATCATTTGTTTTAACTAACTAAAATTTGAGAACTGTTTTTCAGAAACACCTGTCTGACTCCGACTTCAACCACGTATTTGGGATCACCAAAGACGACTTTGCCAGCATGCCGCGGTGGAAACAACTGAACATGAAGAAAGTAAAGGGGATGTTTTGATCAGATTTTTTCTGTATTAGAAATCCACTACTATACTTTGTGCCAGTTCCCAATCCACTACAATTAATGACTTTCCACGTAAATTCATTCGGATTTTATTGTAATTCATACAGTTGCTCCAAATTACTGTATTAAAACTCTTTAATACTTTATTATTTTTAAAATCTGTGCTGATATTGTACAATCGACACTGACTAATTGTTTGTGATAATATTATTTGAACTCACAGTATGAAAAAATATAAACTGTATTGCCTATTGTGCTGTTTGTGTTTGTGTGTATATAAAACAATATATATTTAGAATGAATACATGTAAAATAGAAATAGCAACCAGAACATTAAAAACTGAAATAAATAGGCACATACGTAAAACATGTAATTTATCAAACTCATCGGTACCAAACATTTATGTGACTTTTCTAATTATTTTTACTTCTGACGAGGGTAATGCGAAAGGTTGCGTGTGTACGTGCGTCTGTGAGTGAGTGTGCACCTCCACGGCTAATCTCACATTCTGCACGAGCAAACTGCTTATTATTTTGGGTGGTCAGTTATGTCTGCATGCTTAAGGAGCTCTCAGTCTGTTTTTAACTGTCATTGACTGTGGCAGTAGTCGTTCCAGGAACATCCAGGAACTCTACTGAGTGCACCTTTCTAGTTAACTCACTCCTGAACACCAGAGGTCTACTGTGCCATCTGTTGGACAAATAACAGGTCAGGACAAAATATTTCAGGGAACAAAAAAATGTAAAAGGTTCCTTCATGTATTTCCAGGAATACAGTAGTTCAGTGTTATCAATGCTGATGAAATTATCTGTTATACTTTTACAGCATTTCAAATTTCATAGTAACCTTGCAAGTTGGGGAAAGGTGACATTTGACTTCAGAATTTCCATAATTATTATCATCAATGCCATTTTCCATTTTTACATGAGTTTCTCTGTAGGCACGGCCAGAACGGTCCTTCTGTTTTCATAACTATAACTATCTAAGTATCTTTAGTTAGTTTTAAAGCTGCTTATGATGGTGATTCCTTTATCACGTCATGATTATAAATATAAGTTGAAATAAATGACAAATTTGCATTAGCATTATTCACATTTTTTAATTTGATATGTCTGGAATGTATTATTCGTTACAAGTATAAATGTATGTAATTTACAGTTACATTTGAACATGTCATACAAAACAAATGTCAAAAATATGTAGACCCATTGCATTAAGGAAAATGAAACACAAAATCCCTTTGATTACAAATTGTCAATAAACCCACTGCTGTCTGTTAAAAATCAAAAATAGCTCCAGTGATGGAAGTCTAAGTCAGAGTGACCTAACTTTACTAGTTTGTTTCAACAAACCAAATCCTCTGACCTGACAGGAAATCAACAGGAACATAAAATTAATCGTGGATGACAACATAAACAATCATTGATTGTGGAAACATCTGACCAACGTTGGTTGGAAATGACCTGACCACAGTAACCATAACCTCCCATCGGCTTATTGTGTGGAACAAACGGCATGTATTCTGAGTCGTTTGTGTCCGAGGCTTTGTGTATCATGGCAGCCAACACAACAAATAATCAGGTGAATCAGCATAATGTTGAAATGCAAAAGGCAAATGAGTCAATACAAACATTAACACACTGCCTTAAACTCACAAAATAAAAAGCAGCTGAATGCCACAGCATTCTACCTATTTTCAAATGTCCACTTTGTGTGAATTTTGTAAAGAGCCACCATAACAGAACAGGAAATGACAGAATGATACATTATTTGCAAACAAAATTTAAATCCCTTCAAAATACCAATTGTTGCAGTAAATACCATATCAAATTGTTATGTTATATATGTGTACATTATATATACGTGCAAAAGTACTGATTGACATCAATTCATGTGATATTTGGAAATCAATATACATTCTTAGGTACTCGTACAAACTATCACACATGAGTTGAAAGGTTCTATTCCTGCCTTGAGCATGAAAGAAATCCAACATTGTAAAAAGCAAATTGTGATTAAATACAAAGTGTTTACAGCAATCAGAGAAGTCAAAAGAGACTACTTACAGCAAATTTCACTGCAAATGTGCAAACATACAGTATCACCATGCAGGCAGAGAAGGCGCCTGCAGCAGGTCAGCTCGTTGCGTGTTTGGTTGTTAAGGGAATGTTGTTTCTCATGAAATCGGACAAATTTATGCCACAATACAAGAACTTTAAAAAGTGCAAATGCGGCCAAATCCATTTCCCTAAATTCAACATTAAAACAGGAAAAAGGGGTGTAAATAGTAAGTTAAAAACAATTAAACATCTTATCGTAAAGATCAACAAGGCAGCAAATAAATGGCATTTTCCCTTCCTTAAAAAAAAAAATCGCTATCTTATAGACTTTATTCCTACGTTTCTGATGCGATAGGAGCCAAAATAGAAAAACCATCCCTGTCAAAATAATTACAGAGCTCCCTTTATTTTGTCTACAGGTAAATCCTGATATCTGACCTGGCAGCTGTTGGTAAAGAAACAAACCTTATTAAAAGGAGGTAAACGGTAAAAGCAGCACGGACTATTATCCATGTCTATCCACAAATTACAAAACAGATATGACAAATAGAAAAATAAATCATTGGCAAAGAATATTAAGTAGTCAGTAGTGGAATTACAGCTAGTAAACCTCCTGGATCCTGAGTTTCTTTGTTGTGACTTTAAAACCTACACTTACGGTGTATTACAACTCATTATTAGTAAAGCTGCAATTGTGTAAAATTATCATTAAAATTACCCAGAGCCTCTAGCGGCGTCTTAAAATTCCCACCAGCGGTCCAAATCCCAAAGATATTTTTGTTTACTATATGAGAAAGAAAAGCAGCACATTTTCACAATTCAGAAGCTAAAACCAACAGTTAATTGGAATTTTCATGAAAATTGACAGAAACGATCAAATCGATTGTCAGAATAGTGGCTGATTAATTTTCTTTCCATTGTCTACTTGTTAGAGTTCTAATTATTAGGTATTGTTGGCCTCAAGGTTTTTAAAGAAAAATAATGTCAGATGTGGGTAAATCAAAGAGCTCTTGAATTACACCAAATGATCAATAATCAATCACCTTTACCCTTTTATCCAGTGGTAGATGAAACAGATTAAGACACAACACAAGCGTCAGGGTTTTTGAGGTCTTGGGTTTTCTCGTCATTGACCAGGCAGTTGTTAGGAGAACTTTTCTCAGAATCATCAGGCAGCTCCAAATTGTCCACTTCACCCGGAAACATCCTGTCCTGCTCTGGAGTCTCAGCAGATGCATCCTCGTAGGCACTTGCTATGCTGTCGGAGTCGTTCCTGTCCGGAGAAGGATCTCGTCCGTCCTTGACACCGTTTTCGTAAGGCCTCTGTAGGACGCCGTCTGCAGAGGACGGGTCGTCCACTGCAAGAGACGGCATGTGGTCCAGGGGCTTAGTGACCATCTTCCGCAGCTTCGTCAGGAGGCTTCCCTCATCCTCTACTTCTTCGGTCTGTCCTACCTTCTCTGACGCTCTGCCTCTGCTTTCACTGCCTTGGGGTTCACACAGCAAGGAGTCTTTCATCGATTCCTTTGTATCATTTTCCATTTGTCGTCCTTGACTCATTACCCCATCCACACTGTCACGTGTGTTCACTGTAGCAGATGCTTTGTTATCTTTATCTTGGTTGTCCTGCAAAGAGAAATTGAGTTGTCCATAAGTTAAGTGTCCTTCCAGATCAAACACAATATCATTTCATTTGCTACTTAAGTATTGTGTCTAAATGTGCATGTCAATTGAATACCATCTCTAATCATTATGCAAGGACAGAAAAGCTTTAAAGAAAATTAGTTTTGTTTCCTCCATTGAAACTTCCAGATGCCTTTGACTAGAAATGATTTTTTAGATTTAACTTCAAATTAGGTTTGGGTGATCATCTTGATATAGTGAAAATCACATGCTTGTGACAGTTTTTGTGGGAATTAAATACTTGAAAAATATTTGATCATTTAATTAAGAGCTTGAGTGCATTATAATCCACTTTTAGTTAGTATATGCTTGTTATTTATTATCAATGTAGACAACTTAATATGTGTTCATGATATGATACCATCGACCAGATAAATTTGAGCAACCTGATTTTAGGTTATAATAGCTTTTTATATATTGGATTTTTTTTTTTTATTGAAAAGAATAACACTATTTTAAATCCCCTTTCTGGAATAGTCATGGGGAGAAGTCCAAACCATATAAAATAAGGTAAATGGTACTTTTTCAAAGCTACAAATTCAGTGGTATTTCAATTTTAAAAGTATTTATTCACTAAAGTATTCATTACTGTCAGAACTCCTAAGAATCTGACCACCCCACCCTCCTTCCGAATGTTACCTCTTTTAATCTTTTCACCTCTTGCATCAGAGAGCAGACCATGCTCTCCAATTTCCTTTTGGCCTCCCTCTCTCGTTCCAAATCCTACAAGTGCAAAGAAAAACAGTTTGACAGTGTCATACGTTGTTTGATCAAGGAACAAAAACAAACTTCTCACTGGAGAGGTTGAAAACTAAAAAGAAGTTTATATATTGCTGAAGTGTTTAAAGGTTTGTAATTTCAGTGGCGTTTCAGTGCTGGTGAGGCGTACCAAACTAGCCTGTCCAGCTTCCCTCTGGGCCTCCGCCAGCAGCTCCTCAACACCCTCCAGCGTGTCCTGCAGGACGTCCACCTGGAACAACAGAGTCTCTCGCTCGACCTCCAGCCCACGCAGCTCCTGCACCACCTCTTCATAGCTGGCCTGCAGCTCCAGCTGCACCACAGACACAGTTACAAATCAGTGTGGGCCAATTTAGAGTAACGCATGCCCATCAGTGGGTGGACAAGTGTTTAGTAAGCTCTCAGAGGCATCAGTAGGAGGCCTCATCGGGAAGCACGACAATCCCTCCATATGCAAAAGATTATGCATCACTGTAGTGATCCATTAGACCTCACAGAACAGTGAACAATACTTTAAATAGTAATAATTGTCATAATAACAGTAAGAAATACTCACCATGTCTGGGAGTCCCATGTAGAGGTCCTGGTCTGACTGCTGAAAAAAATCATTGAATAAATTTTTTTATTTGTTGGTAAATAATGCGCAAGTATTTTTAATTAAGTGAAATAAGGGAAGCATGTTCTAAAAGGTCACATTGGAAATTGTTTAATTCATCAGTGAGCTTCATAAAGTACCATGTGTTGCAGGATTCTGGTATTGGCTCGTTTAAGATCCATGAGCCATAAGAAAAGCAATGTTCAGATATGTGTTGTGATATATAAGTTTCTGTACATTTTGAAAATCTTTACTATTGTAAATATGTGAAGTTATGAGTCCTTAGAAAACAAGAATTACTGAACACGTTTTTCTGCTTCAATTAATATTAGTAGTTTGTTTCCGTTACTGGGATTACTTTTTAATATGAAACACTGGAAACATTTAAAATAGGGTGTTGCACTAAATTCTGAGACCCAATAAGGAACGCAAACGTTAATGTTTAATCATACCTTATCACATACTCCGTGTGATAGCAGTGCCTCTACAATATTTAGATGGGGTCAAACTTCTAATAACTGCTATCAGAAACTGTAATCTCTCGGTATGTCTGGAGAGAACAGATTAGGTCACCCCTTTGTTTTTATTTTATTTTCATAGTTCATAATCTAGCGTCACAATTCCAAGTAACAGACTTTTATCCACCACACTCGCAGCTATCATAATTTGTCACCTCATACAAAGATTATATAGCACCATGTTTGATAACAGCTCTCAAAGTATTGTATATGCGGTTTAGGAATTAAAAAAAAAAAACATTTGCAGTGGCAATATGGCTGACACTCCAAACTAGGCCATAGAATATGATGGGTCACAGCATTTGATGCAACATCAGCTTATGAAGCCATATTTGCATCAGACTCATTGCCTTTACACACAGTAGTACCTATAGAAGAATGCCAAACAAAGAGATTTTTTCAAAGATGCACCACGTATGAAGTCAAAGTTTAAGCTTTTAATCCAGGTATACACCTTGTACCAACAAGGTGACTGAATGCAAATTTGGATTTTCTCGAAAAAAACATTTAAAAACAGCCTTTGTGAAATGAGAAACCAACCAGACATAATGGCGTATATAAGAACCTAGCTTAAGTTTATGTCTATTAAGTGCAGGAAGATGTATTCAGATCCTTTACTTTAGTTAAAGTACTAATCCAACAAAACACTACATATACACATATATATATATATATATATATATATATATATATATATATATATAAGCTCTTCATTAACATTGTACTTAGGTTGATGATTTGCCCTTTGTAACTGATATATGATAATATATTACATTAGATTTTTAATACTAATGCAACAATATGTAAGCAGCCTTTAACTACTGTAACTGGTTGAGGTGGAGCTATTGAAGTCCAGTGGTTTCTGACCTAGAAGGTCACTCTAAAGAGCCACAAGAGAAATATGAGGGGCTTTGAGGTTTAATGAAGTAATAACATAAAAAATAAAAAGAATAAACAACAACGTTTTTATATGATTATGATATAATCTCTATCAAAATCTTAATCTGACTATAATTGTCAGCTTTTGGTGTAAACAGTTCAACTATTTCCCTCTGAAATGTAATGGAGTAGAAGTATAATGGAGTATCATTATATATAGTATAACATGTAAAACAAGTATCTCAAAAATGTGCAAAGCACAGTACTTGAGTAAAGTGTCACTACTGCTTTTGTATTATTATTTTTATTATTATTACTACACGTCAATAATAATGACACGTATTGAGAGACAAACTGGAGAAATCATAGGACCACGGAGATGTTTGATTAGCTAGAGAAAAAAACAATGTACAGGAGTTTTGATTTTTCTGTCCATTCCTGGCTTCCGTTCATGTTATCTGGGTCCTACCTGACTGTCAGTCCGCCTCTTCAGGGTGCCTGCTCGACTGTCGCTTCGTGTCAGACGTCTGGATGAACTTTCGGTCTGACAAGGAGACAAAACAAAACCACACCTCTGGTAGGTGAAATAGCATCACATGCAGTCACACAACGAGCTAACGTCACTGACGAGGAAGTGAACTGGAGCCACAGGCCCAATAGTCCATTTGAGTCGTTGCTCATTCTTAAAAAGTCCAGAAAAATGGCCGAGATTCTCATCGACTACTTTGCTGACGTTAAATATATAAAACGTCCGGATACTGAGTGGTAACGCGACGTTAACGTTAGCTTTCTGTCTCGACACAAACAGTTAGCAATGACGCCGTGATTTCCCACCTCTTTTATAATGCTGCGCAGCGACTCATCCTCGCTCAGTCCCCGAGATAACGTCCGCTTCTTTGGCGAACCACTGCTGTCCAGCGTGACTGAATGCATGTTGTTGTTTACTTATTAAGTTTTCGTTTATGTAAGAAACACCTCCGCGCTCCCTGAGTGAAGAGGCGTTTGCTGTTTTGTTTTCTACGCAGCAGCAGTGAGTGAAGTGTATTGCCGACGCCCAGGCCTACGGAGATCCACGAGGACCAAACTGTCTTTAACTTCCGCCCTCACTCCGCCCACACAGTCACACAGAGAGAAGGCAAAGATCAGTATTTGTAAACTGTTGACAGTTTTTTTTTAAAGTTTGTTTTAGGGTTCAGATAAGCACCTTGGCGCGTTTCAAGTCATGTAACATGAAGTAGATGAGGAAATAAAAAAGGTTGCAATTAAAAAACAAATGCTAAATTAGGGGCAATTAGGGAAATGTCTATAAAATGATGCACACTATTTCTAGTTTCCCTATTTGATTTATTGATGAAAACATACAGACCTCTGGAGTTTTAATTTCACAGAATAATTGAAATAAGCAGACTTTGTGATACTGTCAGTGTAATACTTTCTTTCTTACTTCTAAACACAAATTCACTAAGCAACAATATTTGAAAGCACCCATAAATCCATTGTCGACAATGAAAAATACTTTGAACTTCTATTTACATTATATAATATTTGGTCCACAGTGTAACAGATCCAAAAAGATACCTTTTTGGATCTGTTATGTCTGTGTGGTTCTACAGATACAAGCCCACTCATTCAGTACTCAGCCAAAGGTGTGACTAATAACATTAACGATGGCACAGTTGTATTTGAGGTAAGCCATTACAGTGTGACAGTAAGCCAGCATGAACAACACCAGGACCATGAAACCAAAGCAGCTGAATGGAATCAAGCCATCATTAATTTATATATTCACCTGTTATTTATGTCAAAATGCCTTCATTGAAAAACAAAATTGAATGACGTGCACATGTTCACGGTGGATAGAGTGACTTGAGAGTTGGCTGTTTGATTGCCTTTATTCATATGAAAGAGCATATAGACAACATACTTTACAGCTCATCGTTGGACAGATGCTCAGCATCAAAAGGTTGGATTGACGGTCAGAAAGTCCAGCAGCTCCTGAAACGGTGACCTCAGACTCAGAAATTAGGCTTCCTCTCTGGTAGGAATTTCTTGGTTTCTTAGTTAATTCAATTCAATTCAATTCAGTTTATTTTGTATAGCCCAATATCACAAATTACAAATTTTCCTCAGAGGTCTTTACAATATGTACACATATGACATCCCTCTCCCAGGACCTCACTTGATTAATGTTGGATGAGGCTGTATACATGGTCCCATATTCATATCTATAAACACATTTAAACAACATAACCGTTGTTGCATCTGTTCAGCAGTATCTGATGCTAATCATATGCAATGCAAATCCAGACTTGATTGGTAACTTCTATCTTCATCTAAAAAAAAACAACGCAAGCATCAATGTTATGGTGTGGACCAGCTAGCTGCTTTCTACTGTTCCCAGTCTTTATGCTAAGCTGGCTTTATGTTTCTGGCTCAAGCTTAATATTCATTGTACATACATTACAATACAATTACCTACACATTGTACGGGAGTAAATGCACTTAGTTTCCACTGCTGAAAGGGTGAGATTCAGTACTCATGTTTAGGTTTGGTGCATTGAATGGAGGTTGTTATTCTAAACTCTGCTTTTGTGTTGTTACGTTGTGAACTTTCCATTCCATTATCCAAACCACTTATTCTATTCAGGGTCTGGAGCCGATCCCAGCTGGGCGAAGGCAGGGACAAGTTGTCAGTCTATCACAGGGCACATAGACAGACAACCATTCACGGTCACATTCTCACCTACGGGAAATTTTAAAGTTCAATTAACCTAATCTGCACGTCTTTGGACTGTGGGAGGAAGCCGGAGAACCCGGAGGGAACCCACGCTACCATGAGGAGAACGTGCAAACTCCACACAGAATGACCGCCCAGAACCCGCACCCGGGCCCCTCTTGATGTGGAGTTGACAGTGCTAGCCACTACACCACTGTGCAGCCCGTTGTGAAATTGTATATTGATTATTCACATTCCATCTGCATTTATAAACATACAGACAGTGAAGACGTGTGTTATCTTTTCCTTTGAGGACTCAGCATATGGTTTTGATCTATTTCATTTAAGACTGGTAAACTCTGTCACTCAAACTATATTTATTTTGGAAGAAGTTTCAGGTCAGCAGTGAAGTGATACTTAATTGGGACTTGATTCCTTTCACCAAAGTGGACAGAAGGGAATGTGAGCAAACAGCAGCAAAAGTGTCCCCATGTAATAATGTCTGAGAAGCTCCACCTTAACAACATGAAGAGACAACAGTCAATGCTTGATCCTCATTTACGTCTGCTATCAATATTTGATCTATAAAGATGTAATACTGTTATATTCTTAAGCTAAATGATGACCTGTTTCACAATAAAGTACCTAAATCGGACCGCAACAAACAATGAAAAAGGCAGCACATAACTAATAACTGAAGAATGAACGATCCTGCAGCTGTGTTTCCCTCCAGTAGATGACACTAGTGGGTCAGTGATGGTTTACTGAGTGTAGGCGGCTCATTGCTCCGTGAAGTAAAATGTGTACATAAAGAAATCAGTTCCAGAAATATCCAAGCTTTAAATAAGTAGATAATTAGTCATGAATACACCAACTCTCAGTGGTTTGAAGTTGGGCAACATTTCGTTCAGGTCCTATGTCTTGGCATACTGTGGGTTTACAGATCAAATGACACACAGACGACTTTAGATTCTACAACCCATAATTCCTCAGGAAACAATTACAAATGTGAAATGTTCACAAGTCTTATACCACCTACACTGATCAGTGCAAATATAATGTCAGCAGCCGTATATGCTTATTAAACTGTCTTTATACGAGCAGACCTGCTCAATTAAATTAATCTATTAAACATACAAATTAATCTATTAAACATATTTTATTATAAGAATGGGATGCAGCCTTCTTAAAACGACGCTTGTGTATTTTAGAGCCCTTGATTTTAACTGAACAGGCCAGTTATTACTTTCCTGGTTTACACAGACACGTTGAGGCTGAATTTAGAGAGCCCTACATCGGACAAGCTCGTGCAACTTAATAATCCGCATCTAACCATCTGGTCTTCGTGAATATTCCTCATTAGTGGGTTTCTTGTTAAAATGCATCGTAAATGTATAGATTCATGTGATGTAGAAGTGGATGGGATGGGTTTGGTCCATGCAGTTCATGTTCAATTTACACCATAATAAACCATTTGTAACAACAGGCGCAATGAGCCGTATTATGTCATCATCATAATAACCTAATTGGGCAATATCTCTAATGTGAGACATTGTTTGTGCACTGTAAAACATTTATACTCTCATAACAGTGAGTGCACCCTCCCTTCGCTCTGTCCCTCTTGACTTGGTGACAGACCTAAAAGCCTTTTGTTGCAATCTTAGCCAATGGAGACGGATTACGACACCGGGCAGCTGAGATATATAAAGAGCCCCTTTTTGACCGCACTTGCACATTTTTCAGTGACACTTCTGAACATTTACACACCTCCATGGACTAAATTGTACAGAAGACCCCAAAACAGCCATTGCACTACACGTGAGCAGGCATTGCATTCATCAGACACGTAATTTGTTCACTTTCAATCCAAACAGCCTGCACCGAGACTCATTGGAACCTACTTTTTTTTGGAAAATTGATTGCAAAGACTTCCATGCTGCCAAAATCAGCAACTTTGAGGTGATCGTATTGGATTAGATGCATGTCACTGATTCCTTGCCTCGTGTAGGGTAAGGAAAGGAGAGGCGCACATCCGAGAGAGGGGGTATAACGGGATATAGCGCGTGAACAGACAAGAATCAGAAAGAAAAAGTTGCATTGCCTGGTGTCCACGCATCGTCATGCCGAGGTACAACTTCCTACTGTGCTTAATGGTGCTCATCTCCCTAGGACAGTCGGGGAGCGATGAGCCCAATCTGCTGCTGCCTTCTGCCAGCGAGACACCCACGGATGCCGGGCTGTCCCTGCTGGACGAGGACGCTGGTTCCCATGAGTGCTCCGCCTGTGTTTGGAGGGAGCAGAGCAAAGTGCTGAGACTGGAGACCATCAAGTCCCAGATCCTGAGCAAGCTGCGTCTGAAGCAGGCGCCCAACATCAGCCGGGAGGTGGTCAATCAGCTGCTGCCCAAGGCGCCTCCGCTCCAGCAGCTGCTGGACCATCACGACTTCCAGGGAGACGCGTCGTCCCAGGATGAGTTTATGGAGGAGGATGAGTACCACGCCACCACGGAGTCCGTGATCACCATGGCCTCTGAGCGTGAGTAATAGTTTACAACAATATTCTCTCCAAATGCGTCATGCGCGTAATTGCGGAGCAGATAGGTTCAAGTGACTCAGGCCTGCTCCGTGGCCAGTGGTCAGTGACCAGACTTTTTGAGTATGAGGGTCCACTTTAAAGCGGACTATTAATATTATAGAAATGGGTCAGCTGATGGCCACTGCTGTCAAAATAGGGATTACGTGTGATGCTGATAAATCAATAATCAGCAGAAGAAAGAGCCTCGTCACTGAAACAGACAGCTCTAATGTGGCCTGATGAACTTTTGTTTTCACGGTGGTGGTGATGATGGTGATGACGATGATGGTGATGGTGATAGTGATGATGATAATATAAGTCTAAGCCCTGTTGGAGTAGTAGTCTAGTATTTAGCTCCTCAGTCCACGTGCTGTCATGTTCAAACTTGTCCTCTTTTAGATGCTTTTAGTGTGTTTGACGGGGAGTAAACGCATGACGGACCCGTGTGAATGTCAAGTGCATTATTCTTATACAGGGCAGCATTTGATCGGCAGTTGCATCACTTCATCCTTGTATGTCTTATTTTGCATAAAGGCCCTGCATTCTGGAGTTATGATCACGTCGTGAGGCTCCCTGGTTATTGCCTCTCTAACAATTTGCTCGCCCGCTTATAATTTCCCATAAATCCAGAGATAAACCGCAGGCAGGCCCCTTGGAGACATTTTATAAAATTACTGTTGAACCCTGGCAGCTGTGCTCTATCGGTCTTTTATAGGAGGCTCTACCGGTTTCCCTGCTGTTCATCGCAGTGAGAAAAAGTGTGTCCAAAAAGCTGCTATTGTTCCCCTCATGCAGCGGCCCCCCTCGGCCGCACTTGCCTTTTAAATGCGAAGTTTATGGGCGCAGCTCGTTTTTTTTTCACCACGAGTACACAAAGACAGAGAATCACTTAAGGTCGAGGGGAGTGTGTGACCTTTTCCTGGCGAATCGCGGGGTTCAACAACATTTACACACGTAATATATTCTGCTTAAGGCGGATAAAACACACACCAAATAATCGTTGTTTTTTTTACCCCTTGAGTGAACAAAGATTATGCCTATGCGCCTCATGTGTTGTCTGAAACTATTAATACCTCATTATAATATCTATCTATCTATCTATCTATCTATCTATCTATCTATCTATCTATCTATCTATCTATCTATCTATATATCTATATATCTATCTATCTCTATAGTTGGCATGGTAGTAGGTATATTTCAACATATTATCTGTGATTACTGCCAATCAACCTTCACTTAACTGCAGGCTCAAATATCATCTGAATTTGATCTCTGTCCTTCCTATTTCACCACAAAGCATTTAACTGTTATTTTTTTAAACTTCGGCTTGCAAAAATCGAAAGAGAAATGGTTCACAGCTGATGTCTTACATCTTGCAGGTGAATTGAAGGAGTCAGCATCTATCTATCTATCTATCTATCTATCTATCTATCTATCTATCTATCTATCTATCTATCTATCTATCTATCTATCTATCTATCTATCTATCTATCTATCTACAGTATCGCCATCTGTTTTCCATTAATATCACTGGCTCACTCACACAGGATGTATGCATTCATGCTGACAATGAATATAATTATAACTATAATAACTTGATGTTATCTCTCTATCAATTCTACATTAATGATTATTTCCTCTCCACCTCTAAATACAGATGAGATGAAACTCTGCATGCTTAACACACTCATCTTCACATTACAAGTGAAATCAACAATATCCTCAAAGGGCATTTCTGACATTTGCTTCCCGTCCTCTGCACGGACTCACTCACACACAACACACCATTCAAAGCGATTTGACACCTTCTCAAGCCAGAAAAGTTATGCATGACGCTGGCTAATTGCATATTTCTAACGGCCTCATGCCAGCCAGAGGAGCTAATGACTGACATTACAGCTGTATCTGTCATGTTACAGCACTTCCTGTTCTGCTCTGTTTGCTTCATCTCTTTACGTCAGCTGCAGTTTTTATCATCTGCTCCTTCTCGCCATCTCTCTCTCTCTCTCTCTCTCTCTCTCTCTCTCTCTCTCTCTCTCTCTCTCTCTCTCACCCCTCACCCCCTCCCCTTTACCTCCCCCCACCCTCCCCCCACCTTCCTCCCTGTCAGCCCCCTCTCTCCTTCCTCTTCTTTTTCTCCGGTACTCATGGAAGAGTTGAGAGAATGAGTGCATCTCTTTTTGCCTGTGGCGCCTTAGTGATCTCACAGGATTAAAAGTGCCTTTTCTATCTCTCTGATAGAAGGAGGACTTCAAACACTATTCCCTGCGCACCTCAAACCCAATCACCCTTTCACGCTCGTGCACACTGCCTTTGATGGGCCATGTGGGTTCACACAGTACATACTGAACTGGACCTGTGCCAGAGTTGCTTCTTAGTATTCACTCAAGGTACGTGGGTGCCGCAGTGGGGGTTGAGAGGGTCCATGCTTCCTGGTCTCTAATTACTATGAAATTTCATGGAAAAGTACAGCTATTTATATCATAGTGCGGCACTAAAACATCTCTCTCAATGTAGTGTGTTGTGTAGGTAACCGCTCCGCTCGCTGTTCATGCATTAAAAATGAGTCAGTTTGGAGCAGTTTATCAGGGTCATTTCCTCGCGCAACATTGTGAACGAGTGTCGATTAGTATTAACAAATCTATTGCATTAACATATTAGCTGTTTCTATAAGTTTATTTATGTGGGTAATCATGCGTGCGTAGTGTGTATTTTGGAACTCAGTTTTGCCTGAGGTGGGGTGAGGATTTGACCCCACTAGTCTCCCATTTGTCACCTGTCCAGGACATTTAGAGCAGACCGTCTTCTCAGTGGCACATTGCTCCTGCCTTTTTCTCTGTCTCTGTGTGTATGTTCTGATGTTGATTAACAGCACACTGTTCCATAAAATACTCCAGCAACATTGAATACTAAAAAACATTCCTGCCAGAGCACATCATCAACAATATACAGAGAAGAGGCACCTTTGTCGACTATACGAATATTCTTGACTTTCATTTAGGTTGTTTATGAAAAGCCTATAATGCATGAGCTTGCCTTTGAGAAAACGTAATTTCTGTTCTGTGACATTTTTAATAATGTTTACATTGTAAGAGAGAATCCAGCAGAGAGCAGCACTCAGTTAGCTTCCTTTTGAACCTATATTTAATGTTTACATTTTTCATAGCAGTGTGTCCAAAACATAGGTAATGAGTGACTATCTGTAAGGAAAAAGTTACCTTTTTAATGAATGAAAACTGAGATTTAGACATAAATAACTTCACATTTAAAACATTTCTTATGGCCATTCAGCTATTCTTGAAACTTCTCACTTTGTAAAACTATTTCATACCCACAATTCTATCTTTTTCATCATGCTTGTGTGTAGGCTAACATTAGCAAGTATACTGATATGATTATGTAATCCTCTTTAAATGAGGCCCATTCAGTCCAAGCACACAGGCTTACACAACTGTTGAGTTGAAAAATTAACATCTACATACATGTAAAAGTACGAATGTACAAATTTCCACATGTGCACACTTGTGTAGGCACATGAGGATGCTCTCTCAGGCACACACACTCACAGTCACACACACACTCCAGAGAAAAGTACTCCTATTGACAAAAAGGGTCACAGAGTTCACAGCTATGTGATATATTGGAAGAGGAGACTATTAACCTCATCGGGTCTCTTTCTTTGGCAGCAAAGACGAACCGGTAGTAACTTGAACACTTATCCCCCACCACATACTTACACACACACACACACACACACACACACACACACACACACACTCATCCACTAACCACTCCCACAAAAAAACAAGTCTTTTATAGTGTTGACCCTATAAAAGGGTCATTTCCTGAAGGTGCAGGAACCATAAAAATTAAGAGGGAGAGCGCTAAAAGGACAGAGCAGCAGAAGTCGGACTGTTTCCGACTCACTGGCCAGTGTTTGATGGAAGTTGATGACTATGTGAGGTTTTTATAGATTTATTTATTCCATGGAGGTCTCAGTTTGACGATGACACCTGTTCTCCCTGTGTAGTTGCTGGCATCAGTTGAGGGAAAGATAAACTTTGGTGTTGAATTGTTTGGACACTGGGGGGCATGACCGGTTTGTTTAAAAAGAAGTAAAAACTTAAGAAAGAAAGGTCTGTAGAAATTGCACAACATACTGTCAACTTTATGGCTAATAAAATTTCAAAGGGACCAAAGTCTATTAATACAGGGACAAAATTTCCCCAGGACCTCAGGAATCTCACTCCTTTCACCCTCCTTCCCCTATTCCCACGCTCCCGTGTACCAGTCCCTTCAGCCGGTCTTTTCTCTTGGCATTTGAAAATATGTTGGTTTGGAATTAATGCATGCATTACCAAAAATAATACACCGAGAAGTTGAGAGAACAGTTGTAAGACTGCATTAATGTCAGTTTGGAGACATGGCTGTGTAAACATATTTTTGGCCTCGTTAAAGAAAAGACAATCTTTTTACTGCTTATGAGCATTGGTGCGCTCCGTGTTGGTCCTTTAAAGGATTTCAAAGACAGTCATCGAGTTAGGTGCAGCACAGCTCATGCTGCGGGTCGGGGGCAGGGGGTGGGGTAGTCCACAGGGAGCAACAAGCAGCCCAGGGACAGAAATTATGCAAGGGTTTTATAGGTACAATTAAAAAGACCTGAAACAGATGTTACGTTTCACTAATAAAGGAAATAATTACTTCACACCAGTAATTAAGCTCTGTGTAGGGACATGAGTGAGGAGGAGGAAAAGGAGGGGAGTAAAAAGATAAAATGGAGATCATTGAGGGGATTATTGTTGATGGATGCGTTCAGGCTCTGTGTGGTCGTGTGCAAGGAGCTTCTAAAGATCAGTTTATGGAAGAGTCCATTAAATCTATGAGGCATTTAAGCAAAGGAAATGCTGCATGGCCTATAATGCTTGATCCCATGAGGGAGCCACTGTGTCGGATAGAAGCACAATTAACGGTGGATTACCTCATCATTATCTACATCAAAATTTAATTAACCTCTTTTCTGGTGAGCAGCTTCTCGCTGTATTTATCGCCTGTGGTTGTATTTCCACTTTCCATACCCACATCACCCCAGGGAGTTCATTAGGGAAAATGCACAGTCGAAGTGATTTCTTTAGGGACAAGAGCCAAGTTTGATTTATATAATGTACAACCCAGCTCATAAAGGGAACAATATGTTCACGTTGCTTAGGAAATAAAAGTGTAGGAGTAAATGCTGCTTCCTAAAGGGAGGGTTGGTAACAATAAACAAAACATTGTCTTTCGAGAGCACTTGGCTAAGACGCTGACAGATTTGGGTGATTTCAGGGATTCTCTTCACTAACAAAGTGCGCTCAAACAGAAATACTTCCAGAAATATGGCACCTTTTTTGAGTGTTTAAAGTGATGAAACTAATCAGTGGTCAACGTGTGAGTATTAGATTAAAGCACACATTTTGGAAAAGCAATTCTGACCTGTTGGTGCCCAAGGGGCAACCTCCAGGTCTGGAAAGTTAAGCCTATGCAGAAGTGCCTTAAACATTCATTCTTTCTATAATAGCCATCAGGGAGTGACTGTAAAATAAGTCTGATTGCATAAGGTCTCTTGATTTATTACCTCAGTAAACATTATAAGTGACTTTATGGTTTCAATCACTAGTTTCTAATCTTGTTTAATGCAGCATGATGTTCATTTAGTAAATTAGGCTACCATTTAGTGTAAAATAGATGATAAAGCAGGGTATGCTTTAGGGAGTGGCTGGCTACCTAGTGATTGACAGGTCACTACCACGGTGTTGTCAGATTTAGGAGTTGTCCTTGTTTTCTTCGCCACCTTATTTAGCCTCACTGTACTTAGCTCCACCCTTTTATGTCACTAATAAAACAAACAAGATGGCGAAGGCCAAAAGCCAAACTGGTGAATTTCTAACTCTAGGCTTTAAAACCGTAGTTCATAAACCAATAGGGGACATCGTGATGACTCCGTCCACCTATCTACAGTCTATGGCTGGTCGCTCAGTTTGAGAGAACTCTCAGATTGAGTCACAATAAATGCATCAATACTGATCAGATATACTGATTTAGCCACCGTTCATACACAAGAAGACATTAAACAAGAAACAAAACAACATGAAAAACACTAATGGAATTAGAAAAATAAAAACAGACAAATAGAGACGCATAGAGGGGATGGTCTTAAGATGATGAACAAACTAGTTTTAACCTACTTGAACTTCATTGTCCTAAATAAGTTTGTTCCAGCTCCATGGAGCATACAAATGAAATGGGGCTTCTCCATGTTTAGTTTGGTGTCTGAGAGCGTTTATTAGACTGCTATAAGACATGGTGTTTCAATAGAGAAAATATTACATACATTTTGTCTCTATCTGTATTATCTAATCCTTGATTTGTTAAATACACTGCATTGTCACTGGGTGAGAGATACATGTGGGTTTCATCTGCATATACAGGATAGTTATTTTTGAATTATTTTGCCTGTAAAGTTTTAAAAGCCATGTATGATGTCTGGCTGCCATAGGGGCAAAACTTGTCAGCTCATTTCCCAGCAGCAGTGCCTCAAGTCTGGTCGTTCCTCATTTCAGCAAACACAATTTGCTGTGTTCACAATTTGGGAAGCCAGTGAAGGATCATGCTGTTGTCAATAAATGCACTCAGATCAACCTCCTGTTCCTCTGCAATGAAAAAATCACATGTTATCACAGACAAATTATCTCAGACATTAGATACACAATATTCAATATTTTACATGTTTTGGGGGAAGAATATATAGTTCAGTACTCAATAGTAAGGGGATGGTAAAACCACAAACCTTTTACACTTCACTACTTATTATATAAGATATATCAATATCTATAGGATATCATATGGTTTCAGATATTAGTGCAGAATATGTCTCGTGCAATTTATTGTTTTAGCAGCTCAATGCCATTGTTGAATGATTTTTAATACAGATGTACTGTCATATAAATTAATGGAGCTTTTCTCAGATGGCCTGTGGAGAGTTGGACCTGGTTCCTGTTCTGGTTTCATTGATCTGTCAATCTCGGTTTTTCTTCATAAAATGTCACATTGACAATTAAGTTATTATACATTCTTGTTTAAATTTACAATTCTTAAAAAAGTAGTTGTGGATAAATAAGTGTTTTTCACTGATCACATGCAAAGATATCAGTGGCCTTGACTCAGTAAAGTGTTTCTCAGAGGTCAAACCTTAATCTCAGTGTTTTGTTTATACAGTATGTGTTGCTGTAGGTCACTTGTTGTTGATAATGTTGCTTTCAGCAGTAAAAGACTTAGACTGATGATAAAATCATAGCTGTTGAAGACCAACCAGGTTTCTGTCACACGGTTTTGCAGATTTACTTTGTAACATTGGTTTACAGTAAAGCAACTATATTACTTCCCTTGCAGTGCAAGTTAATAATAGGTGTACATTCTGTCTTCGGGTTATTTAAATGTGTCAACAGATGTATCACGTTCAACAGTGAAATAGCTGAAGAAATGTTCAGTGACAGATGGCAAATCAAGAGATGATCTGTTGAGTTGGAAGTTTCTCTAAATAGTACTCTCTGAAATTCTAACCACATTCTAACCACCTCTCAAGTGTTTATTCTCTTCCTTCTGTTTTCCATCAGTCACCTCTGAGCTACGTCTCTGTTGAAGCCCTCGCCTTGGGGCTTCAGCCATTTCTAAAACAATAATAAGAGGGTCACTGCCAAATTGAATGCCATACACACTTGGCTATACTATCACATGGTTATGTTGCAACGTATTTCAGATAGAGAAATACGTTTCCAACAACAACATTTTAGTTTGCTGTATGTTTTGACTTTGCGGACGATGCCTGTCAACTTGGTGAAGATTAATCTGAGCCCAAGAAATGTGAAATATATATTAATAATCGGAACACTAAAGATAATTTCCTCTTCAGTGCTTCATAATGATCAAGTCACAACTGCTGCCTCAACAAACGTTAAATAGTGTTAGTTTGAGCCAAGTTGTGTTAGACTTTCTCTGTGCTTGTACAGGCTTGATATTGATTGGACCATAATGATCAGTAGCTAAAATGCAATTCAAGTGTGCATGATAGTCTTGAAATATAATAACTGTTTAGTCTTCTCTGAGATTGTGATATGGCAGAGATGTTTCCTTTAAATAAAGTACAAAAATACCCATTGAATTCACGTGCGTATGTTAGTATTCGTTCATATTCTCACCGAAGCTTTCTGTCTGGTTTAAATATCTGCTTTAATGTACAAAATGTAAAAGCAAAAAATATCAAATCAAAGTTTGGATTTAACTTTTTAAAACAGAGCAGAACGTTGTCCTCTGACGTTAACGTCTTGCATGTATGTGTGGATGCACATAAACACAAGCGGTGAGACCCCAGCATGCTTCCTGCTGTCCAGCTGTCCACCTAATTGCAGTTCACTGCACGCTCGCTCTTTTCATCATCCGTCCCTGTCCTGCTGGAGCTGTCCCACAGACGTTTCTCTCGCAATAGAAACACATATAACCCCAACACTAAAGACAATGAGTCTGTTTGCTGAAGACAGTCAGTTTAGAGCTTGTGTATGTTGTGTGTTTGTGTGTAGTTGCATGTTTCCATGTGTGTGTTCACTGAGCTAGAACAGGGAGCTTTAGGAGGTGTCTTTTGTTGCTCCTGGGGGGCTACTGTGCTCAGTCCTAATAGGAGTCTTGTGCCTGCCGTTGTCCCAAGGGAGGGCTTCTGAATGAGGGGGTCTAACTTCACACACACACCCCCCTCATCTCCATCCCCAGCTCGAGCCAGGCCTCCCCCACCACCCTCTCCCGTCCCTTGGGACTGACCGAGAGACAAAGAGGGAGTGGGGCTAGGGTGGGGTGGGATGTTTGAGGGGGTGCACTGTGGCCCCTGTCTTATTAGAAGGGTCGTGAACGTGTCACGATGATTAATATGCTGAGGTGCGTGGGGATACCCTAGAGTCACATTTATTCAACATGAGGGCTCCCAAACACACACTCACCCTCAAAATGGGACATTTGCATTTCCCATTAAGAAAAGAAAAAAAAAAGTATATATATATATATATATATATATATATATATATATATATATATATGCAAATGAAACTCCAATTTTGGTTTATACCATTTTGCATTATCCATTTGGATATTAACAATAGATTACATTTTTCTCGCTGCCTCATTTTTGTCCAGATTTTTACCTGATTTGCACATGTACAAAGTGTGACGGTCTTTCAAGAGTTTGGATAAAGAAGTGAACTCTAATGTTTTGGTTTTGAAGCATGAGCTAGATCTGTGGAGATCACTTTTAAATTCATAAATATTTTGTGATGAATTATAGTTAATGCATCACAAATACCATTCACTGTTGCTGCCTGACATTGAACAAAGAGCCTTGAATCATTTTGATATAAAGATATGAAACCGCTCCTAATTTTCAACTCCTAAATTCATTTATTATGCTTTCTGATGTATTCTATCACGTTATGATCATTGGTTGGGGGTCTTGTAACTGAAGTAAGTATTGTAAGGTTGCCTTTTGTTGCTAAAGTTGATAGTCTTCATAAAATTATTTGTGAATTCTGCCTATTCTTTTTTTCTATGTCTTCTAAATGGAAATAAAAAATGTATAAATGTCCATTTACCATTGTTGCCATACTGCCAACATTAATGCAGTCTCACCGGTAACATGTGTTAACTATTCATTGTATAACTGCACCCTAACTTTCCCTCTCCATCTGTTTTCAACTCTTTAACTGGCTCAACATTACTGCATTTGATTATTTAGAACATTTAACTTTTAAACAGGCCGTAGTTAAATGCTTATTAAAATGGACAGATGGCATGGTGAATAAACTCTTATATACATATGTTTCCCCCTAATATACACGTATAGTAGGCTCTGCGCTAACTATGGGACACAGGTACCCAGGGAGTCCACCAGATGTTTGATATGCTCACCTGCAGGCCTGTTGCGTGCTGGCAGTAAAATTCATCCGCTGCATATGCTGCAATTATACCACAGGGAAATAAGCTGCTCTAATAATGAAGTAGGCTGGGAACATGAGGAGGAAAAGCAAACAAGCCTGTTTCCTTTGGAAAAACACATTCTCTGTCCATACTTAAATTTATTTGTTCTTTACTTTTTAATTAAAATGAGCATTATTTCTGTATAAGGACTAGTTTCTATCTGCATCTAAAGGTTTGCCCGAGGAAAGAGGTGTCGTTGCTCCAGTAGGTGGTGCTGAATGCAAAATCAGAGTTCATATCCTTACTGCACGGTTGAAATCAGAGTGTTGAAAAACTGAAGTATAACTAAGCAAATTATTCAGGAAATTAAGCCATAAAAACAGTCCTGCAGTTGCAGTAAAATCATGACCTCTTTTGAAAATAATGTGTTATGGCAGCAGGAGCAAAGTTAGTTCAGGTCGAGGCATTAAATGTCTTTACAAGCTAGCTTTGCTCGTTTTGCACAAGTGGAGTGCTATCAAGATGTGGGGTGCAATTAAGCTGCAGGCATTCATCCTCTGTGGCTTGCCTCTTACTTGTGCACTTAAAGGATCTATAAAGTCATAAATTGATTTTGCCTATCAATGCAGTCATTGTTTAACATGACGTAGCTCATATGTTGTGCATGTGTGTTTAATAATGGAGGTCCTGAGTGTATGGGCCCTGCTTCTCAGATTACTTACTCCTCCTCAAGAAAAGGTCTCTGCTCAAGAAGCTGAACCATTTCAGCTCTGCTGTGTTTGGTGTATTGTTTCTTTCTTTTCTTCCTAGAATTCAACAAAAGCGATACAAACTGTTTGCAAAGGAAGAGCTAGTGTGTGTCGGTCCCCATCTGCAGCGATTAAAAACAACAAAAAGTAGTAATCACGAGTAAACCCGAAGCAAAATGCAGAATCATTCATTCCCAGTTTTGTGCTGATGAGCAAACACAACACCACCCACGTTAATTGCTGTGACCCCAGCAACCCACCAAAAGGAACATTGACATATTGTTTGTTCAGCGTGAGACACTGTATAATTTACACTCACTAATGACTGTCCCTGGAAATACAGGCTGAAGGACCACGTCTGTCCCTGGCTTGGCCCTTATTCAATATTCGCCCTGGACTGTTCTAATGGATAGTCCATCTGTACCTCAGTGAATTCATATCCCTCAATGCACGCCCATTACAACACTTGTTTAGTGTAAAAAGAAGAAAACAGCCTGGTGCTCTGTTCTTCCTGGCCAATTGAGGTTTGATAAACAAATCCACTATTGGCTGGAGAATCTCCTCCCTAATCAAAACAAAAACAAACTGGGGCTGTTTCAGTGCTGTTGTGTCTTTTTAGATTTTAGATGAATCTGAATGAAAAACAAAAAGAAGCGTGTTGTGAGGAAAGACATATTACCATTGCCATGGGGTCGACCTTGACCTTCAAACTCAATCTTGCTATTAGGGCTGCCCCTCCCCAGCACCCCTGAGATGTAAAGAGGCTGACGGTTTTGACCTCTGATCCCATTTCTTAACTAGGCTGAGGTGCCAAATAACCTTTTGACCCAGGAAGCATTTGCCGGTTGCCTGAGCAACCTCAAATTTAGCAATGATTGACAGTTCCAAACTGTTTTTTGTATCCACTTTTTATTCTAAAGAGGAAGGACAACACTGTGCAAGCTAAATGGCAAAAAACGACAGTTTATTTGCAAAATCTAGAGTTGTAATATGTCAAATACGCTCAGAGAAAATGGTCCGATTAGATATTCTATTGTATTCAGTTGGCACATTATTATGCCAGATAGATGCAGAATAAATTTCCTTAGTAAATGAACGTTTTACATGGAAATGAATGTTTGAATGCAATGGATGGATGTCATTATATCAGATGGAGGTCTATGTAAATGAACCATGAGCAGATTTGACATGTGGTGCAAATCACAGAAACACCAGAGTCGAGGATCATGACAGGAATAAATCTGCCTATTTTAGGAGTTGGCTTGTGTTCTTTGACATAACCCTTAATCCACACCTCAAAATATATTTTCAACAAGGGTGAGTCACTAAAAAGCTTGAGATGTTTTAATTTTGCTATTTGTAATAAAGGGGTAGACCATTTCATTACGATTGACCCAGGGGAATCTAAGGTTACCATCTGGCCACTGGCCACCATTACTGATCCTTGTTTTAATATGCAAATAGATCAACCTTGATGTAATCGCAAATGTAACCTGACTGAATGGACCAAAGGACCGTGTGCACATGTGATAACAGGCAGCCTTCATGCAGATGTAACTAAAATGAGCAGTTGGGCGGAGAATGGCAGTCTGTTTACCAGTGTTCACATTCAGTTAAGAAACCCCAGTCCTAATTGTGACCGATACGGATTATCTTCTCTGGGCTATGGATTGTGCCTGTTTTTCTGTCAATGACTTGGATTTAATCCTAATTAATATTCATGACAGAGAAAAAAACAACCAATATCATCCCATGTGTTGACAACAGCAGTGTATTACTGAGCTGGAATTATCCAGCTCAGTAATACACAAAATTACACAAAAACAAGTTTTTGTGTAATTCAGACGTGCAGATCTGTGGTAGTGTCTGGCTTTAAGGTCAGTGTGCAAGACACATCCATAACTTTCTTGTCAAGGAAACACTTTTAACTACACCTTTTAGAATGTCTACTTTATTACACAATACAACGTGTGTTTCTTTGTGAGGTGCGAATGAATTACACAGAATCAGGTTGAGTGATTGAAGAACTATTAAAAAAAATTAAACATCTTATAATAAAGTAAAGAATGTTAGGTGATGGATTAAAGCTAAACATAAACACAATAGAATTGGATGTTAAAGTGTCCTAACTTGCAATAATTGTACTGTATCTTGTTTCCTGCAGAATATAGTATTTGTTAGCATCATAAAGGAAAAAGTTTGCACTTCAATAATACAACTTTCCTATTTGTTGTGTCAATATGAGCGACTAAATAGTTCCTCATAAAACTGAGAGATTTGTGGATTCTTTGTGTTTCTTTGGGTGTAAATGATCTTTTATCTTCTTCAAGTCCACGCTTGGCTCTATCAGAGAGGATCCATCTCAGTTATGCGGCTGCATATGATTGTAGTTATTAAAAATACATGAATGAAGACAGTCGTTGTTTGTTCCTTTGGTGAATAACTGAGCATGGGATATAGCTATCTCTGTTTTAGCTTAGTCAGGACCAGCAATGTTGTATCTTTATTGTCATGTGCTTGGGAACATACATTGAGTTGATAAGGCATTATGCATTTGTTCTCCAAGAGTTTTGGAGTCAATGTTGCACAAACAGACAGAAAAGAGCACCACCTGCCCCTCACCAAAGATCGAGCCAAAATAAAAACTATATAATGTGAATTAGGTTAATTTTAGCTAACACATTCAGGTGAAATGCATGTTATGATGAGATGTTTTTTAGAAAATGCATTTAAATGCCTTTATTTAATCTATGAAAGAATAAAATTGACAGGAAATGAGGGGAGAGAAAGAACTACATGCAACAAAGGTATCTTGTTGGACACACGCTTGGATCAGTGTTCAGTGCTTTGTGAAGGATGATGATGATTGATCGTGTTATGCATACAATAAACTGCATATCCAATACCTTTTTATAAATGTAACTGTCCTCTTTTCCACAGCGGAGCCCCTGGTGCAGGTGAACGGGAAGCCGAGCTGCTGCTTCTTCAAGTTCAGCCCCAAACTGATGTTCACCAAGGTGCTGAAGGCCCAGCTGTGGGTGTACCTGCGACCGCTGCAGCAGACTTCCACCATCTACCTGCAGATCCTCCGGCTGAAGCCTGTCACGGAGCAGGGCAGCCGCCACATCCGTATCCGCTCCCTGAAGATAGAGCTCAACTCCAGGGTCGGCCACTGGCAAAGTATTGACTTTAAGCACGTGCTGCAGAACTGGTTCAAACAGCCCCACACCAACTGGGGAATTGACATCAACGCCTTTGATGAGAGCGGCAATGACCTGGCAGTTACTTCGCTGCAGCCTGGGGAAGAGGGGCTGGTAAGGACCCTCAGACCTGTCCCTGGGCAGGAGGGGAATCACTTTTCTTAAAGCTCACATTTCTGAAAATGTACATTTATTTTATATATTTCAATCCAAGGACTGTCGCCCCAAATTCTTGCTAGAGACTAAAATTGACTGAACGAGTATTCATAGAGAGAAAGAAGGATGGCATTTATGTCATCCTGCATATAATCTCTGTTTCTCTCTCTCCACATCTTTATTAATCTATTTAGTGAAGATGCAATACAGGCTACTATACTGACGTATTCATTACTTATTAGATTTGATGTTGCCCTACAATATTTGTCTTGCATCATTTATAATTTGTCTTGGTTTCATAGCAAATTTTTAAAAAGTTTCTAATTGTTGTAACCAGTAAAAGTACACTGCTGTGTTTTAGATTTATGAATATTTGTATACTGCTTATTTAATTTAAAATCAACTTCAGAGTCTACAGGCATCATCATAAGCAAGTGTTTATCTCACATTACAGTGAAACTAAAGAAAACCAGTTGCTGCACAAAGGGAAATATTTCTCTGTGGTTGAGATATGAGCCTCACAAAAGGGACAGTCTTACATCATGTAGCATCCATCTGCATTATACTAAAGCATAGCAAATACTATGATGGACTGTTGAAATAAATAGTGACCCTATTGACATCAAAATCCAAGTTTTGGGCCACAGCCGAAGCAGCTAGCAGCTACACTTGTTGTTTAAAACAAACCTGCAGCCGACACGTTTTTGTAAAGCTGCATTCATTCCAACAGCCTAAATTGTAAAGTCACACTGTTAAGAGAACAGCTTTAGATTTTTGAAGTTTTTACATGGTGGAATACAGGTAGAGCTCTATTGTGTGTCAAAATTGTCGATGGAAACCTAAATACCATCACCACTGCACTATATTTTGAACATATCAGTCATGACCTCTCTATATTTAGTTCAGTCCAGAGAAAAAACAGCTGTTTTATTTTGAACAGCCTTCACCACTCACATATTCTTCACATTTGCCTTTTAAAAATCTTAAGAATAACGCACATTTTCTGTGCAGATGCACCATCTTTACATTGTTGTGAAGGTAAAAACTGAAATTGGGCTTGCAGAGACAATTATAATAAAAGATCAAGAAGAAAATATTGTACTCCTTGCAAAATGTGAATGGATCGTAACCTGATGTTCCTCTGAATATTTTGGACGTTCCTTTGCAGATTTTCACCTCAGGCTGTGAATCATTTAGCCTCCTGTTGAAAGGATGCTTTATGTTTGTTTGTTTAGTTTTGTATTTAAATGTACTTGGTTGATTCTAATGTATGGAATGAGTTTGCATGGATGAGTTCAAACTTAAAGCAAAACCATCTGTGAATCATCAATCTGGTAAAATATCCTAAAGTTACTGCGACTGAAAGTTACATACAACATCTATGTTAAATTATGTTGGCCACTCATCCCAGTTAAGCAACACCAGATATTTACCACGTGATTATTTGGGTCACATCTTAACAACACATATCAGAGGTGAGCTCTGGTGTCTTGGACAATAAATATCTTTACTCTGAGCACACTGCAGTGTTCAATATTATTCTTGAACCAAAAAAAAAGGAAAAGATGAAAAACACAGGCAAGCGTACCAAAATAAAACGATTCACAACAAGCAAAGAAAGAGTCAAACTCTGCTTCTCCCTGATCCTCTGGGTCTTTTTCTCTACAACAAAAGCCCTAAAGGCCAAGCTGACATGGTCTCACCCCAACGGCCTTTCAGCTTATTTCCTCTTTTGAATGCGTCACAAAAACTGTGCTCGAGCCCAGCTGGAATCGCTGTGGGGAGAGGAAGGCTTTGTAAAACAAACATGATGGAGTAAAATATTTGATCTGCTTGCTTTGCCTAAAGGTCAAGGTTATGGTAGCCTGCAGATGACATGCTGGGTCATGTATCAAACCAAGTATACAGAGTCAGCCATCGATGTTAGAAAAGGACAGTTTCTACAAAGCACATTGTGCTCCAACTTTAAAAATGACAAACTCATTGATATGTTTTTGTGAAAGATCAGATGAGTATGTATTTTAACCCTTTTCCTTTGTCTTTGTCACTTTTGGCTCCTTTCAAGTTGTCAAAGTTTTAGTTTGGAGAAAAACTATTTAGCAACTTGATGGACCTTCAATTATTTTTCCAGTCGACAAAATAACTAGACCTGATTGAGGGGATTCAAAATAGACACTTACTATGTAAACGTATCTACAAATTGTTATAAAAGACATTTACATTTGTTCAACTTAAGGCTATCATAGTGTCCACCTTTAATGAAAAAACAGAAATATGAACAGTCAGATAATGCTGAAATCACAGCATTATGCTTAACACTTTAATTCCCTTTGTATAAGCAGTTTAATCTGTACTTTGGCATCTTTAGTCTACTGAGGTATCAGAAGATGTTTGTAGCTTGTCCTCCAGTTTCTGTGAGAACAGCTGACACAAGGGTTGAGCACAAAATATGTGACTTTATGTGTGTTTGTGTCTTTACTTGTAAGAAAGCTAATTCAATATGCAACTTCAGTTGTATTCAAAATTATATGAATCAATATATATGTATATATATATATATATATGTGTGTGTGTGTGGTGTTTGTGTGTGTCTTGCATCAACAGTTCGTTCTGTACCTTAGCTGTTTTGTTTAATCCACTAACAGGACTGTAAAAATAACATTCTGAGGCTTTATGGAGACTTACATGCTGTAACTATTTCTTGGCAAATAACTGCTGGGAGCTGTAACTTCCCAGAGTCTTGACATTGTCGTGAGGTTGCCCGGCAACCAGTAGAGACACAGAAGGGCTGGATGGACAAATTAACTGTTGTTAGTCAAGAAATAGTAACAGTACCTCACTCCCCTTTAAACCACAACTTGTCATTTACTCTTCAGTTTGTGCACAGATTAAAACAACAGACACAACATCATAATTAGTGAGTTTTAGAGGTGTTGGCTCAGTGGTAGATCCGGGTCGTCCTTCAATCATAGGATCGGTGGTTAGATCCCAGTTCATGCCGATGTGTCCTCCATTGGTATCTTTCTTTTCAAATGTATCACAATGATATCCTTATTATGAATTATTTTAGTTGCAATAATTGTCAATATGATATTGTGACAGCCTTAGTGGGCAAAAGGAAACACTGGCTGTTTCCTAAAAGAAAATAGCAAATAAGCATACGATTTGCTTTTAAGACATAAAGTGCCATTTACGCCGCTATATCTTGTATTGTAGAGGTTTTCTTCTTGTCAAATAATTGTATCTTCCTTTACTGATATGTAGGCCAAGTTGTTGTTCTCTTATAACCACCTCTTCCCCTCTGTCCTGCCTCTCCTCCCCCTGATTCCAGCAGCCGTTCCTGGAAGTGAAAGTTCTTGAGACGACCAAACGCTCTCGGAGAAACCTCGGCCTGGACTGCGATGAGCACTCCACGGAGTCTCGCTGCTGTCGCTACCCTCTGACTGTGGATTTCGAGGCGTTTGGCTGGGACTGGATCATTGCCCCCAAACGCTACAAAGCCAACTATTGCTCAGGCCAGTGCGAGTACATGTTCATGCAGAAATACCCGCACACCCACCTGGTGCAGCACGCCAACCCCCGAGGCTCTGCAGGGCCCTGCTGTACCCCGACCAAGATGTCCCCCATTAACATGCTCTACTTTAATGACAAGCAGCAGATCATTCACGGCAAAATCCCAGGGATGGTGGTGGATAGATGTGGCTGCTCTTAGGCTGCAAGGGGGATGCACACTTGTGTACAGCCACCATCGCATCAAACCACCCAAAACCCTTACGGAGCTCTCCCTTGGCACCAGAACCCACTCCTCGGCACCAGATTTCACTTTTGCTCACCCACAAAATCATCCCACTGGGTTTCCATTTTTCCAGTAATTAAATTGATTCTAACTGTAAAAAAAAAAATTATAAATGAAACGTGAATCAAAAAAGGACTGAGTGATGGAAATACAGTACATTATGAATAATTAAAGAGGTTGTCCTTGTGGAGCAGCTTCAGAAAACGGTAAATGAGACAAAACTATGTTATAGACCACGTGTTAGTTTTGTGGGTTTTTGAAGTTGTTGTTTTTTTAAATGGCATCTTTGTAAAAAGTCCAGGTTAGTGGATTGAGCTGACAGGAGACATAAGCATTTACAATAATTTTAAAGCAATTTCAGTTCTACGGTGAGTTTGGAAATATATAGATAGGCTCACTTACGGGTGAGATTTGATCCACAAAAATATTTGCACGGGGGCATTATCAGAATTATTTTGTAATCCATCCCTTTAACAAAAAGAACTAAATCCATGCCAATGTGAGGAGGGTTTACTATCAGAAATACTCTTTGTATAAATCCAAAATCTTGTTTACAGATGCTTAGAGATGTGCTCTAGAGATGTAAAGTGTTGAGGAGATCCAAAACCAAACCTATACCCTCTATTAATGTATAACACCCCAGTGTGACATTCTTGAGTATCTATGAAACCTTTCACAGGTACTTTGATCTTTTTTTATGTGTAGTCTTGTAAAACTCAAAAAGGAACAGGGAGAGAAGAGGTTATACTATTTTCACTCTGTCTTTCAAAGCGGATAAATAAAGCCAGTATAGCTATTTCTGCCATTCTGCAAATGTAGATAAGACATATTTAGGTTTCACTGCGACACTAAAGTCTAAAACTAACTACTGTAAAGTAGATGCACTCTGAAGTTATTTTGCACCACCTGGGAGAGGAGGAGGAGCAGGATCCTGCAGGATGACAAGAACACCAACACATATCTATCTTCTACGTAACAAAAGGAAAATACACTTTAACACCCTCAACTTTTGCATTAAATGTTTAAAACAGAGAAAGTAAATGCACTGTTTTGTAACTTGAAGAGGCCTGGAACTGAGCATGTAATAACAGACAGGAAGCAAAATCCATACCCTGAAATAAAACACACAAGGGTAATGCTCAAATGTACCACCTGCTGCGAATTATTGAGCTGAAAATAGCACAAAACACGATCACAGTATTACTCGTACTTACAGCAGTTTGTTCAAAAATACTCTTGAATCTAGAAAGAGCAGTAGCTTCATTACTCATAAAGTGCATTCACTTTTCTCAATACTAGTTTCAGAACAGAAGAACATAAAGATCCTGTGCAGTGTTGTATAATAGCTTTTATAAATCACAAAAGATCACATAACACGTTCAGATCAAGACAATGTAACTCAACAACTGACTTCAGTTTAGAGAACATATTTGATTGCATTTTGAAATGCCCGCATCCACCTCAACTTTATCGCCATTATCATAAAATATTGCTTGAACACAGAGTAGATTAGTAACGCTTGAAGTCTGTCTTTGTCTCCTGGATGTCAAAGCAAAGATATCCTTTTGTTGTAAACGAAAGCACTATGCTGTTGGATAAAGGAAGAGCCTTCTGACACTATATATAAATGATATATGTATATATATAAAAAAGGGATACAAAAACCTTTTTTGGGGCACTCTACCTTACCAACAATAAATTTTGCACTATGGGATGTTCATGGCGTGAGGAGGTAAAGTGTTGTTTGTGTTTTACCAAGCACAAGAGAGCTTGTACAGTATAGGATAAAAAAAAAAGAATAAAAAAATATTCAAGCTTCTGGTGATAAACCATGAACTAGAGAGGTTATCACTTCTTTTTGATACCATCACGCTTTCCTGACTTTTGTCTGAAGCGGGGGCCTGTCCATACACTCACACACTTTTATCCAATCTGGAACCTGGACGTACTGTACCAGCGGCCTGAAAGGCCTCCTTGCCCACTGTGGGTGATAAGTCATATGTATAATACGTGTCTGGATCAATGAAAATAGAATGCTTTAACTGGAAATGGCCCGCCCACCTACTTTAATTTGTTACCATGTTAGAGAGACTACGTCCTTTTGACTTAAACAATGTGTTGACTGTCTTGCATAGACATGTTTTTGCCTTTGTGTGTATTTTAAGTGAAAGCACCCATGTAAGAATGGGAGGAGTATCCAGGGATTGTTAGCCAAAGTAGAGGATGACATGTTGTGTGCTGTAACTTTTGTGATCGCAGGAATATGCTAGAACATTTCAAAGGGAGGAAAAAGCTGGTTTAGGGGCAGTGGTTGGAATTAATTCAACTGGTCAATTGTCTATTTATTAATATTAATTACAATGCATTTCAAAGTATGTCTACCTCACTGTAGCCTCCTAAAAACCTTGCTTTTTTAAATTTGTCATTGATTAATCTGTGCAAACATTTAACCAATAAGACCCCACACCCCCAAAAATGTAGATGAAAACCATAGGGTCCCCTCTCAGGTTCAGGTTGAGTTATGAGTGACTGATGGTAGCGGCTCTGGTAATGTGTGGTCAAAAGAAATAATTAGCTGTGTCCACATCTATGGCTTGGTGAGAAGTCACATTTTGAATTTTAGTGTTTGTATACTGGTATGTGTGAGAGTGTTTTCATATAAATATATGAGAGTAAGAAATCTCTATGTAAATACCTACCCAAATGTTGACATTTATGATGTTTTGGACAGGTTCGCCGCTTTCAATGTTTTTCTCACTTTCCCACTTCATTCCTCCATTCTTTGTGTAGTTTAAAAAAAAAAAATCACCCCAACTTTGTAGTTTAATGGTTGTGCATATGAATAACTGTTCAATTGTTATTTTTGCCTTTTGTTGTTTATTTGCTGTCATTTTTCTTTTGTACAATAAATCATTTATTTAGCTTATGGAATTTGTTGTTTATTTCTGAAAGCTCTGATGAACGTTCACTGCATGCTCAGTACCAAACAGCCAACAGACACATTTAGCAGCTATGGTGGACATAGTGGAGCATCTGAAGAGACAGATATTAGGGGCCCGGAAACACACCTTCAAATTAATGCACATGTTTCTCCGTGTCTGCTGCATGTGTGAATAGTCAACTGTTTGCTCACATGTGTGTTATATCAACTTAAAAGATTAAAATATGTCAGTTTTGTGTACACAGCTTGTTTCTGCTATAAATGGGAAGTCACTTTAGTGAGCTGTAACTTACAAAAATAACTGGGGAACAAACCATACAGCCGATTTAAACAATCTTTTGTTTTCAAACAGGGGAAATAGCAGAAACCTTTATTTATTTGTAGGCACAGTTAAACAGATTTAGTTGCTGGAATCAGTTTATCGAATACACATTTTTAATGGGAGAATATAAACTCTCACCAGGTTGTTCTTACACCTTGAAAAGCACACACACACACACACACACACTTGGTTAAGCCACCAGTTGGCATCCTGATTCATAGAATAAACAGTAACAGGCAGCAGAGGTGGCAGGAAGCAGATTCACCGCAAGGCTAATTGGTGAAAGAGAGCGTTCAGAGGACAAAGGTTTAGTCTTGGGGTTCAGGTTGCCATTATTTGGATGTCATATAAAATCCAGCCTGACCCAATTAATATGCCACCTGATAGAAGGGCCTCTCATCAACCTAATTTAGAGAATCAATAGGGGACAAATGAGAGTGAGAACGAAGCTCTTTACGGATGCAAACAGACAAAGACCACCCAGTACAAGCTCGAGGAGACTGATGCCAGCAATGACATAAACCTTTTGACAAATCCTCACTTGACATAAACAAACATTCACACAGTCCCCTGCCCCTCAAGTGCATCAATGTGCGGTACACATCATCCGTCATACCCGCCCTACATAGACAAGGGAGGACATTGATGGATGTTTTTATTGTTTTGGCACATAAGGAGTAGTTGTACAAGTTGGACGTGAAGTATTAGAAGCTTTACAAGCTGTAAGACTAATAACATGATGAACTCTGACCCTGCTTCATTGAATAATGACTAAGATGTGCCATGAAGGAATTTGAAGGAAGTAAAAAAAAGTACAGTTCAATTGAAATATATTAATATTTTATAAAGCCCTCAAGAAAGGCCAGTGGGGGCTGGGAGGATTTGGGAGGAGCTTTATGACAATTATAGCCATAAAGTTAAGAAAGAAGGTGAATTGGGGGGCAGCTCTCAATAGCTTAAATTGCTGGACACAGTCATCAGTAACACCTTTTTGTCTGGCTCATTAACTGGCCGCTGTTTAAAGAGGGGAACTGTTCAGGGAAGATCACACACACTCTTATGGGATGAAAGAACCTCACATGACAATAAAATAAACAATGGAGACACAATATTTGAGTCTCGATGAGTTGAAATCATCAACAAGGTATAATGTGGACTTAAGTATGTGGTTGATTTGTTATAGCTAATTAAATTTATTGAACACTATTGCACCTCAAAATAATAAGAAATAATATGTTTATTTAACTTTGTTGTAATAAATACAACATAAACATTACATCTTGAAAGTTATTTCTGTCATTAGTATCTCAAATTGTTTTAAGTTTTTCATACAATCACTGAGCTATCACTAAGTCATATAACTTCTCTCATTCTAAACAAATGTGTTTTTTTGAGTGTAACATAAGCTCTACTTTATTTAATTGATATCTTGACTACTTTTTCTCTCATGTGTCAGTCTGGATTTATTTACCAGGTTATCTTGGTATTATAAATCAGTTGCTTTGCTGTTATGCTTTTTTTATTTGACTTGTGTCACAAAAAAGCACTCATAGAAAAGACTCTTGTCCCATCACTATTTGACGTAGCACTAAATGCTATTATTTATTGTGTTGTATTAAATGCACTTATGATTAGCATTAACTTAGAACATCTTCAGCATGGTGTATAGAAATAAATGAGCAATGTCTCTTCTGCTAAAAATGCTATCAAATTCAATCTCTTCCAATTCAATCTTGCCTGTTTCAATTTTAACAACAGGCTACTTTAAAGAAATTCCATTCTTGAAGATCCGTTCTCAATTTATTTCACCTGTAGTGAATGTTGCAATCATTAAATCAGTTTAGGTCCAGTTCACTGTGTTGGTTCAGTGTCTCTGTGAATGACAGCTGTCACTCTTTTGTTCTCCCAGCGCACCATCTGGTTTGAAGCTGGCGATTACTGCCAAAGATGGTGGTGAGGTGCAGTCCGGTGGGCCAAGCTGACACTCCTGCTGGCCTTGCAGGGGCACGTTGCTGCCCCGGCCCACAGATCTGAGAGTACCCGTGGACATGATGACCACTCCTAACCTGGATGATTTCCTTTCAAACAGTCAGGCCGAAAAGGGAATTTTAATCACATCCTTTTAGTGTTTCACAATTTCTATGCAGTGGGGCCTTTTCATTTAGATGAATGCAGCTAAATTAAAGATTTAGCAGTATTTTAACCTGTCTTAGCCAAGAAAGATGGACAACAGTGCTGGGTAAACAGATTCATTTCTAAATAATGTTGAAACAAGTTTATTTAAAGTTTGATTAAAATTAAATCTTCTAAATTGAATTTGGCATGAAGGAACAGAAATACATCTTCTTTTGTGTTTTAAAGTGAGAATATAAGCAAGCACAACTTATAACCAAAGTATAGAACAATTACAGCACTTAATAATTACTCTATCCACATCAGAAATACTTGCAAGTTTTTAAAAAGCAAGTAAGTCAAGGATTTCTCTCAATCTTCTTTAGCTTTCTGTTTCTTTGCCTCAACAGAGAAGAATATATTTTAAAGTGTCTAGAATTGTTGTATTTATATCCATGTGTAAAGTAGATGTAGATATGTTCAAGACAAAACATTATTTTAAGATATTGTAATGATCTTTATGTAAAACTTCCAGAGGTCAAAGGTCATGATGTTTAAATTAAAATAAACTCAGACACCAAAAGCAAAACATACATTTTTTATGTTTAAAGTGAGAAATTAATTATCTCTCTGGTTTATACAGGTACAACATCCTGATGACTGAAAACATCAAACTCAGCTTCTTCTCTGCCAATGCAGCAATCTGCACATTCCATCCACTTATTTTGGATGCTCCTCACAGCAGTGTGTGATTACTTGAAAGTCAGCCGGACATCTCTCTTTTGGCAACAACAGGAATCAGCCCGAGAGCCAAAAACAAAAACTTTTGTCCCACGCTGTTGTCCTGCAGTCCTGGTAATAATCTTTGATCTGCTTTGTACTATGATTGCATATTAAAATACAGAAATATCAAAGTGCAATCTTGTAATATTGGATTTGTTATTAGGGGAAAACAAAAAACAAATGTAAAGATATGAAACAAACAAAACAGAAACATCACAATTCAAATTTTTCTATAATATGAAGTATTCACAAAACTGCTAGTTCTATTCTTGAGCTGTGTCAGATCAAATTCCGTTGGATGATATAATAATAAAACAGGAAGGTTATACAAGGACACAGCTGTACTCCATCTTTAATGTGGTAGAGCTTGACACACTAAAACAATTCAGGCCACTGATCAAACCTCCAAAAACACAACATTCAATCATGTCAGCATTTTTTATTTTGCGTAATTGAGACCAATACTTACCATTTCGAATTTGGTTTATGTATAAGAGGAATTAGAAAAGTCCTTCACAATTCTTGCATTGATGTAAATATTATTTTTTGATTATTTCTTTTAGAGTCTATCTTTTCTTTCTTTTAATATGTTAAGCACTTTGAAATTGCTGTAGGTATATGAACTGTGCTATATGAATACATTCTCCTTTCAGCCGTGACATTAAAAGTTCCCACTCACTATGAGGACGAAGTGAGGATGAGTAAAAATGGTGGAATGAACAGAATAAATGAAAGAGGGAGACGGAATGCTCCATTGCTCACAAATAAAGTTCATATTTTGTTCTGTTTCACAAGCCTTGCCGATTGTAATCACAGCATTGCAGATGCTTGGGATTAATACAACATGACAGCAAAAACAGCAATAATGAGTTGCCAAAATATAGAACTCGGGGCAGAGATGCCATCGGTTACAGTGCTGGCCAATAAAAAGGGGTTGTGGATTTCTTTGGGGCCTGAGCAGTCAGTGAAAGGCACTGTGGGGTCTCCATAGTTCACATGGCAAACTCTCAAACACCCACGGGGGGGTTGCCCTCCCTCCCTCCTTCCCCTGTCATGCCTTAACTGAGGCTAGTGTTGACACAGTGCTGGCCAATCTAATTTTGATTGTCAGGAGCAAGGAATGGTGATCCTCCCCCCGCCCCCCTGAGATCATCAAGTTCATTTCTCTGGCCGCATAGGGATTTTTTTCCTTTCACCCCCACCCCTCCATCTCCCCACCACTAGAACAATATTCAGCCGTTCCTGGGCCTCTCAGAGTGAGCTCACTGGAGTTAATCTCTCAGGCCTCTCTCCTCTCTATTGCTGCCTCTCTCTCACTCGCACTCTCTCCCTCTCTTTCTATTCAAAAAGCCATTCGAGAACAGCTTGAATTAGTGACAGTTATTATTCAGACTAATGAGTAAAATCTCAAAGGCAACAACAGTGGACTGTGACATCGGCTATAACAGCATTCATAAATCATTCATTCTTGGCAAGAGGGATTTATTAATAAGTGGGTGACAAATGTCATTTCTGGAGCTTATAAGATTTTAATTAATCGAGCACAACAGTGGTGACGAAAATGGCAGTTATCTGAGTGTGTGAAGTGTGAGGTATTTAGAGGAAAATCTGTGAAATGTCACGAAGCTTTCATTGTTTTCCCAGATCTGTACCATCAGAAAAGACAGATGGCCCTCTGCACCTTTGTTTGTGAGTGTGTGTGGGTGCGTGTGTGTGAGTGTGTGCATTTATGTGAGTGTGTGCATGTGTGTGAGTGTGTGTGTGTGTGTGTGTGTGTGTGCATGTGTGTGAGTATGCATGTGTGTGTGTGTGTGTGTGTGTGTGTGTGTGCGTGTGTGTGTGTGTGGTGTGTGTGTGTGTGTGTGTGTGTGTGTGTGCAGATGCGCCTGCACATCTTAGAGGTCAGTGGAGTGAAGAAGATCAGGTTTATTTACAATATTGTTTTACATTTGAATGCCTATATTTGCCCAAATTCAAATTAAATAACACAATCACCAATATTTATTAAAAAGAACAACCATTGTCTACCTATTGAAGGAAAACTGTGAGTTAAGATTAATTCATTATTCAGTCATTTTTAATTACACTCATTTAGTTCAATGCTGTCCATCATTTTAGAATTGAGTATGCATGATGAGTTACTGCAATAAAAGGTTACTAATCATCTTTTGTGTGGCACAGAAAGACAGGGAAGCTGTAGTGACAAACTATGACATTTGGAGGCTTCTGAGTCAGTATAATCAAATTCAAGCAGTCGCAAGCATTAAGACAGACATTAATTTTCTCAATGAATTCCTAACCAATGAGATGCAGTGACAGTCCAGCAGTGAGTGGCTTTGTGGTGTAATTGAAACTGAGATGTAATAACAGAGAAGAAATTAGGAGACAGAAGATCAGTTGACATGAATGGATCAGTCAAGCTACCTGAATTAAAAACCTGCATCAGAGAATAATGGAGATGATCAATCACAATGCTTTGTAACCATTTGCATGGAATTATTTAAATTATGTAATTTAAATAATTTTCATATTAGCTATCCATAAAACACCTGTGGCACTTTAAGTAGATGCTGATAATTAATATATGTAATTCTCAATGTCCTGAAATGTTAAGTAGTAGAGATAAAACGTTGTAATAATTTTATATGCAGTATAACAAGTTTACCATACAGCTAAAAGTCAAAGTTTAAATGTGTCCCTAACAATCCTGCCATGCCTCTGCCATCAATTTTTTAAGCTTAAACATGTTTTAATAATCAACAACAAAAATAACAGATGTGATACTTCAGCGGAAATAGCCACAAAACTTCAACACAATCAATCTTAGCCCAATCAAATATCCAAACCAATCGTAGTTGCAAATGTGAAGAATTTGAAATGCCAACATTGATTTTTTGTTGGAGTTGGTGTGCAGCAATACAAAATACAGTTTATTTCAGCTTTCCATCACTCACATCATTTACATAATTATTTCATAACTTTAAATACAAATGTATGAACACTTTGAAACATAATGTAATCAAAATTCAAATACTAAAAGTCATAAATGATTACAAAAACACAAAACTCTGAAGAAAATGAGAGTGATTATAGTACTCTCTGTGGTATCAACTAGCTACCATAACCAGTTTAACAGAGTTTGGATAGGTGTACTATCTTACTTCTAGTTTGGCATTACCAATCATTCATTTTATCCAACAGAAAAAAATAATGTTTGGCATTACCAATCATTAATTTTATTCAACAGAAATAATGTTTTAAATAAAGAAAATGAATAAAGTACAAATACAGGGTTCAGCAAAAAAACATTATACCTTAAAACTCTCATTCCTAAAATTGCCGAATAACAGTTTGCACTTTGCACTGCAGAGTACAACTGCAGTTTGTCATAAATTATCTTGAAAATACAGAAAACTATTTCAAATTGAAAGATCAAAGGTGAAAGGTCGAAATTATTCCATCAGGGGGGTTGGTTTCACTGAGGAAAACTTACCAAACCAGATCCTGACCTTAAAATAACGAACAAATAAAAAATTTGACTCAGATAAATGTTCATATCGCTCTAAAACAATTACACGTGGCTCCTTTGTGGTTAAAGAAATGCATATTTAAAAACTGGAGAAAGGCTTAAATGTAAGCAGGGGGTGGGGTCGTGTGTAAGTGCATGATTTGCAGGCTGTCAGATGACGGCCTTGCGGATGAAGAGCAGTAGGCCCCTATTCTCTGTCCGGTGCTCGGTGCTCCCAACCCCCTCAACGCCTCTCCATACCCCATGGGAGGAGGTCTGTTGCACTGCGGCCACACTAAATCAACACCGTCCTAATGAGGTGTCACACTTGACCCCCAGCAGCCTCAGCCCCTCACATGGGTGTCAGAGCCACAATGAGTGGCCCTCCATCTCCAGCGCCTGGCTGACACATTTTGATTCATGAGAGAGCCTGGGCCCTGTCAGGTCAAAATTACCCCTATCAAAATGCCACCATCAACACATTTATCAACCCTACCTCTGAATCCACCCTTTTTCTTTCACCTCAAAAAAAAACTATTCCTCTCCAAAAATCAACAACACTTTATTGCTTCTGCTCTACATCTGCCCCTCCCTCTGACACACATTTGCACACAATCATACCTCAAAACACCTTACACGCATGCATGTTCTCGCTGATGACCTCTTATTGCAGCAAGAAGTGCACACCTGCCTGTCATTGGTCAGAGTCCAGCCTTCTGCTCCTAATGTGTCTCTGAGCGATGAACTCTGTGTCCCCCAGGTGTTGGTAAGCCTGTCCTCTGACCTACTGACCCAAAACACTCCTTATGTGAATAGGTCCTCACAGCTAATAACGAACCTGAGAATTAAATCTGTGTCCCCACTGAGTCAAAACAGAGTGAGAGGGGCCGGGTGCTTACAGGAGGTGAGACACATTATCTTCACATTTGAACTGTTACGATCATGGTCGCACTTCCTGTGAAAAACACATCCCACTCCTCAACTATCACGATGAAGACTGACTCCAGAGTGCCCACTCTTCTTCCCCTGGAGATCAGCACTTTCATTGTGAACACAGCTGATACTTTCACCTTCCTGTTATCACCCCGGGAGGAGATCATCTCCTGTCTAATCAACTCGGCCGGACGGCAGCAGATGCTCTTCCCGATTCAAACAAGGAGGATCTATGGTAACAAACAATCCCGGCCAGCTTTGTAGATCAATAATCAAAAGTGTTCCAATCTTCGTTACAGTTTGGTACAACCTTGTTCTTCATTCTACAAAGACAAGCTATAACACAGTGGCCCCTTGCTGAGAAGATCATTTACTGTCAACTGACACTTAACTTTGCTCACTGAGGCAGCCATCTGCTCCATAAACTTTCCCCTGAGACAATGGCAGTCCAGTTACTCTGTCAACTGACTGGACTGGTTTTGAGCCTTTACCAATGTCCATGATCTCATTGTCGATTATCATGCAAAAAGAGGATGTCACTATTTATTACTATCTTCATGGATTTTTGCCACAGTGTTCAAATTAATTATGCACACTTCTATGGTGATCCATTAGGCATGGCAATATTGTGTTTGGTTAACAAACTCTCACAGTTTCATCTCTGGAATGTAAAACATTGAAAAATGTATGTTCACAACATAAGATAAGGATTACAACAATATCTATAATTGCATGTAACATATGTCTCTAATGAGGCTCTGACATTATGGGTCATAAACTTGAGTTCATGCAAAGTGTTAATGAAAAGTAATAAAACTGTAAGATGTTACGATCCAACACCCATAATGCTAATGTAGCAAAGCAAAGGTCTCCTATGCCTCATTTGTGTCCAGACACAAGTAGGTAATTGTAATGGCAAGAATGACATTTGAACGTTATGGTGTTTTAAACACAGAAAGTCTGGATTTGTGGATAAGATGCAATAAGAGTTCCGTTTTAGGACTTTGGACTTTATTGGTGCAACCTTAATGAGATATGTTTTGTTTATGTGTATTATTTATTTGAGCATATGTCTGTAATAATTGTTGCTTACAAATTATTATTACAAAGAGAATGCAAGAAAATGCAGCGTAATACCTTTTAACTCTGTAGCTGTCTATCGGTAGGTCACTTGGTCAGGCCACAAGAATGTACCTACCCTTTGGCCATAGTGTTCCTACTATGGAGGCTGACATTTGGCAAGTGTTTGGGAGGTTGTGTGAATGCTGGGACATGCGGATGCATGAGTGTATCTGATTGCAGCCATTGAAAATTCATGCACGTTTGATCACTGAATCATATTCATTTGATTGTGACAATATGATATTGTTACAATGTGTTAGGTGTTAGCTATGACATCAGTAACTGATGTCCCTTTAAACAGGAACTTGTTGCAGGCCTGTTAATAGGTGCTGCATAGAGCAGAATTTATTTTAACAAAAATGTAAACACATTATTACTTACTAAAACACATAAAAGTGTTTCAAGCTGCAAATGTTGTTGTTATTATTATATGTTGTTGTTATATGGCTTGCAGGATTACAAGCCAAATAACAACATTTGAGGCTTGAAAGATGTCTATGTGTCAAATATATTCACTACAATGCAGCTACAACAGTATGAATCATACAATTATTTTTCAGTTTATCAACCTCTTGCATGTATGAGCTTCTGTTTCCTGGTCTTTCACACTCCTGCCATCAGCTGCCAGCAGGGCTTTAGTAATAAGGATTTTCCTACTTAATGATTTAACCATTATAGTCTCCCTCAACTAAAACCTGATCCCACCAGAGGGCCAACAGGCTTCTCCTGTCTTCTCTCAAAGCTGCTCGATATGTTCTCAACATCAGATGAAACATGACTCCTCTCTGAGTAGCTAAGCCGTGTGTTTACTAAATGCACTGACAGATAAGCAGCACTCGGAGAAACACATTGTGACGGAAGGCTTCCGGTTTTGTCAAGTAAATTCAGTAGGTAATTGTCCATTTGCAAATAATGCATCAGATTAAAAAAGAAACACATTAGAAAATGTGATGAGTAGGAAAACACAGGGGATAAAACAATCTAACAAACATGCATATCAGTCAAAACCTCCACTTCTCTCAATATCTCAATATTTCATTGCTTTTATGCCACAGCTTCAGAGGCCGATGACCTAAAAACAAGCTTATCAAACACACAACAAAATGTTACACAGTAATATTCTGTTTTAGCTTTTTCATTTTTGCAATTAAGCAACATTTTACATTAAAATTCATCTACACTGAGCAATCAGAGTAAAAGGGGTGTCCTGCCAATATGATGTCTAATCATGGCTAATGTTAATTATTTTATTATTATTTATAATTATTAATGAATTTTTTTTAATACTGTGTAACCTAAATAGTATTTACCGTTAATACACAGTAAACATAGTACTCAAAATGTAAGAATATCTGTAAAAATGTGCCTTTGCTATGACTATTGATTCCTTAAATGTAATTTATAAAAACTTTAATAACCGTATTTATACAGTGTTTACAAAGTGTTTGACAGAGAAAGCCGCAAAAGCAAGGCAATAAAACAACAGAAGGCTCAACAGTGAGGCCCAACAAAGAAAGACAAATTAAGGTAGGAGTTAAATCCTGATGAAAATCAATCGATATGATAAAAATAAAATACGAAATAAAATTTGTAAAATAAAATTATAATATCAATATTAAAATAGAGCAGTAAAGCGTAAAAATCAGTCACTAACAATGGGTTTTAAGAAGTGATTTAAAAAAGATTATTGATGACTTATCTTCTCAGGCTATGGGACCCTGATGGCAAAAGCACAGTCACTTATAGTTTTTTGGCTTTGACTTTGGAACAGAAGTGCCCCACTTGAGGATCTAAGGCTGTGAGCTGGCTCGTAGGGGGTCAACATTTCTTCTATATATTTTGGGGCCAGACACAGATGTGCTATAAAAGTGATGAGTAAAATGTCCAAAATGTTATCACCATAATATATGGCCATCACTGCTATTGCTTGTGTAGCGCAAGATTCTAGGGAATTATAAATGAAAGTAGCATTTGGTTGAGCGATAAACCGGCCACTCCAATATTCAGGAAAATGACAATGCACCAAGAGTTGCATGACTCGACAGCTCTCGGTTATGATGCAAATGGAGGTGATAAGTAAGAGTCCTAAATCTCAATGTACTGCTCACTATTGAGTCAACTATTACACAGTGAAAAGTGAATGAGGGAACAAGGGAGTGACACAGGACACAGCCTGAGTAACCACCTAGTGAAATCCTAGCAACCCCACCAAAGATCTTAGCAACCAGTTCACAGACTCTACTGAAGTCTCGGCAACCACTTAATAACATGGTCGCCACCACCTATCAATATGTGAATAACAATGTAGCAAAGCCTGGATATCATCTTGAAAATGTACTTAAACACAGTTTTGTCCAACAATACAAGTTTTACTAACAGCGATAACGGAGGGCCAAACACATAACAATTGTGGCCCCATGTTAGCTAGCACTTTTGGTTAAGCAAAGTGACAGAGTAATACAGTTTTTATCCTCAGATTGACCATATTCTGTAACTCTGGGTTTTCCTGTACATATCTTGTATCGTGTGGAGGATGTCAGAAGTGGATTGTGAAGTTTTCAAACAAAAGGGAACAGTTATAAGCCCCTCATCACTTAAAATGACACAAGGACTGAGGCTGTGCAATCCTTTGTGTTGAAAGAACTTTTGATTTAGTTAAACAGCTAAAACAAGAACCTTTCACACCTTTCACAATGGACTAATTTTCTAAAACTTAGCACTCAACAAGTGAGGAGCAAATTGTAAGTGTGCGTGTATGTGTGTGTGTGTGTGTGTGTGTGTGTGTGTGTGTGCATGTGACCTCCCCCTATGTCTAACAATCATCCTGACGCATACCACCCTTTCTCTCCTCAAATAAAAACTGAGCAAAAGAAAAAGAGAAATCATCCACTGTTGAAGTACTTTACGAGATCCTCCTCTCAACAGAAAAAGGACTAAGTATCCATGGGAATCTTAGCGCGTTAGGGAGGCCTTTCTCCCTTCCTCTCATCCGCTCTCCCCCGCTGCACCCATGGACCAATGCAATTGTTTATTTTCTCCTATTGAGGCTGCTCCATTCACTGGCTCTCACATTTACTCTGCTCAATTGGAGTGAGACAGCACTTATTCCAGGAGAGGAATGTAGCGTTCCACTGACAGAGCAGCAAGAATGCAGAAGATACAATTAAAACTTTTTAAAGGAAAAAAGGTACAGCTGAGCATGAGGTAGAACGACGTCAAACCGAACAATGCGGGACTGACAGGATTTTCTGCCGTGATGAGTCTATCCACACATCACCTTGACACTACAAAGTAAAAGGAGTGTTTGAATAACGCACAATGTTAGAAAGTGGAGCAGAGATCCTTTAAGGAGGTCATTCATTCGCTGTGCTTTCTTAACTGAAACTCTCCTGCAGAACATTGAAGCGTTCTTTGGCCTGTTGTAAGTGGGGCCTGTCCTCCAACCTCTCTGCTCCTCCCTTCCACAGCACAACAGCTGCGAGACGGACCAAGGAGTTAATTTTGCCTGAGTCTATTCTGCCTTGAGAAGGCAGTCGTAATGACAGTTTCCTTCTCTGTAACAATGGCTGCCAAAGACTCCTCTGTCCTGTCAATCTCCGTTATCTTTCGCGTGTATCGACGAGATAGAAACAACGGGCAGCAGGTTGAATCCAGACTGACAACATTGCAGTATTTGGTGAAGATGAGCTGCTGATACAGTGTCGAACAGTTTCAGGTTGCATCAGATTGTTTCCATGGTGGTTCTGGGTTTTTACAGTATGTTTCTTTTAGCTGATTAAGATAAACCGCTTTATCTCTACATCACATTATCACTAACATTGTCTGCTGCCTCAGCACACAAGATATTCAAGCCTGAAGGAATACACTTCAGGAAAAGCCACAGAGGAGGGATCCCTCTCCATGCAATGCATGTCATGTGTATAGAATAGACAAAAATAGCAATAGAAAAATAGTCAAATTATGTTATGGAGAAACAGATTATTATGTCATATTGAGTTGCATATCAGGTAGATAAATAATCCCTGAATCATTGTGCACAACAGAAAGTGATATGCTATCTAATTATTGGATACAATCACACTTTCTCAGTGATACACTGCTTAAACAATGCTGAGACTGGCCTCTACACAGTAATAGACAGTAATAAAGACATGTAAACAAACCAGTTCAATGCAAGAAAGACTGGTGAAAGTGATAGAGCAGTTTTCATCCAGTCTGTTTCAATAAAGACTGTATAGTTATGTGTCAGCTCCCATGGGGTCAATGACAAGTAAATGCTGTTAAAAAAGACATTTGACGTGGACTCTGGTAGATATTTGCATATTTAAAGTGATAGCAATTATTCCTGTGTGTAATCTCATATTAACTGTGTCCTGACCTGTTTGTTTAGGGACGTTCTGTCTGTGTGTGTGTTATAATTGTGAGTTGCCATAGGGACTGCAGATAAAACTACCAACATTAAAATTAACATTAATGATTGATATCTCTTACAGATAAATTAAACGGTATCAGTATCAACTTTGTCATGAAGTCCAAAGTGTTCAATGGATCACAATTAAACAAACACCACTGCATTTAGTACAAAATAAAGACGCTATACGTATTGTAAGTGAACAGTGAGACTGCACATTACAGTATATGCTAAATGTGTTCAATATACCCAAAGTTACTCAAAAGCTTTGGTTTGGATAAAGAATGAAAGGATTGGTGGAGGAAATGTACCATGAAATTCATCATTTGTAAATTGACTTGACAACAATACGTAACTCTGACTGCTTCTTCTCAGAAGTATGTTTTCACTAACGAGAGAGAAAATCTCAGAGAAGCAAACATTTTTCTTTTGCATAAGATCAGTGAAATTTGCTCCAGAACACAGGCAAGAGGTCGTCAGATATAAAACACAAGTAAATCGTACCTGCCCCCTACTGGTCACACACAACTAACACAAGAGCCAGAATATGTGGTAGATCATTCAGGTCTATATCCATAAGGCAGATGTGACAATTCATGTGAGCAAATATCTATATTAGTATAGTATGCCACATGCACACACATACATACACTCTGTCTTGGGAAATATATAAGTTTTTGCTGCAAACGTATTTATAATCTCAAAAGCTTACATGCTTTTATATTGCTCATCAAGCTTCAAACTGTGACATTGTTTCACCCCATTAGATTAAAAAAACAATCAGTCGTTTTGGCCCAGCTAAATCACAGCGATAGAGTGACACTACAGTTATCACAGACAGGCAAAGGAAAAAAAGAAGAGAGCTTAAATAGGATATCTCTTTCTCTGTGGTCTATACAAGTAGCAGTGTGTTGACTCACCGCCCTGCCACAATACAGCAGTTGCACTGCAGAGCCCACCTGTGATCTCTCAGAATGGATGCCTACACTGATTATCCGCCTTATGATTACAGTTACTTTGAGAACTCTACTGACGACGTGCTTTTTAATCTAAATGTCACAATGGATTGCCCTGGCTCAAACCTGCATGGCTCCAACATATTCATGCCCATACTGTACTACGTCATATTTTTCATCGGCTTTCTGGGCAACCTCTTTGTGATCTTGGTCGTGTGCAGCAAAGGTAGGAAAGGTGGGCGTCTGGTGGACACATTTGTTGTCAACCTGGCCCTGGCCGACCTCGTCTTCATCCTCACGCTGCCTCTGTGGGCCATCTCCGCCGGCCAGAGCGGCTACTGGGATTTTGGGCTAGCTGGGGACCTGCTGTGTAAATTGAGCAGCTATATTATAGCCGTGAACCGCTTCTCCAACATCTTCTTTCTCACCTGCATGAGTGTTGATCGCTACCTGGCCGTGGTGAAGCTGATGGACTCGAGGTACCTCAGGAGCAGCAGGTGCATCCGTGCCACTTGTGCCGCGGTGTGGTTGGGCTCCCTGGTGCTCGGTATCCCATCCCTGGTGTACCGCAGAGTGGAGCCGTCCGGTGACGGACTCTCCTGCGTGGAGGATAACAACTCACCCTTTCTTCTTGGCCTGAGCCTCGCCATGGCGTTACTCACCTTTGTCCTACCGGTGCTGATCATCGTGCTCTGCTATGGCACCATCGTCGTGCATCTCAACCGCCACTGTGCAGCAAATCCTCGGGCTGAAGGCCGCCGCAGGCACTCCCTCAAGATGGTCCTCTGCATCATAGTGGCCTTCGTGGTGTCCTGGCTGCCCTTTAACATCTTCAAGGTCATCATAATTGGCTGGCAGCTCTCAAACATTGATCTGAGTTGCGATGCTCAGTCGTGGCAAAGAAACGGACTCATCGTCTCGTGCTGCCTGGCCTTCATCAACAGCTGTGTGAATCCCGCCATTTACTTCTTCCTAGACCATCACTTCAGACAACGGGTTGAGATCTTATACAAGAACTTAGGGAGTACAAAGTTACTGCAGAGCCACAACTCTTCAGCCTCATTCACCAATGTTGGCACTTCAGATAGCGTTGGAACAACAGCTGGAAAAACTCAGCTGCAAATGTTTGAGTAGGAGGAGAAAACGTGGAAAATGATTGCTCTATTATTAGACTATTATGTTCAAACGTGTCATACTCATCTTGATCATGGGACACTTATAGTATACATATATTTCTCTCAAGGGATGGTCAAATATGCAGTAAAACCAATGCAAGTTTCAAGTAGTATAATAATGTGATTTCCTTTGTCATATATTTCCTTTCTTCAAATGTTCTACATACATTGAACATGCTGTTTATATGCTTTATAATTTATAATGTAGTACAGTAGTGTGGATAAATGTATCTGTAACATCTGTTGTTTGTTTGTATGTAAACCTTAACAGTTTTGGAGCATTAGTTGAGTGCAATTGTGTCAATCTAGAGGTGTAAATATGATAAAAAGAATTGTCACATAATTGCTGCCTAGAGAGAGAGAGAGAAGAATTCATGGTATTGTAAAATGTTTATTACAGGAATACCGTTACACATTTTTTATTGTAATGTATATTGCTGTGATAAAGTTGTAAAAATAAAGGTTGTAAAAATAAAAGCTGAACAAAATATGTTTTGATTGATCGATTTTAGTCAAATAAAATAAATAAATAATGATGATGAGGTATTGAATCAAATGGATTTTTTTTGCCAAAAACACTTAATTAAGAATGACGAAGAAATTATTTCATTGTGTAACAATTTAAAAGAGACATCACACTTCAAAAGTTTACAACAAGCTTTTCCATAATTACATCCAGAAACCAAAGACTTAGTAAATTACATCCGTGTCACGACACTCATATTCAAGTAGAGCTGCAGATCATACATCCTGACATGTCCAGCCATGACTATCATGTTCTCAAATAGAATATCCAATGTTAATCTTGAAACGATTTTACAAAAGGTTCAGTTCATTTTAGTCAAGTTTAAGGAACATTTGATTTCTTTATAAACATGTTTTGAGCTTGGCAGCATTATTATATTCCCCTCAGTTGTAATTGGTTGTAAATTATATTACTGAGCTCACAGCAATGAAATAGTTGAAATAATGTTAGATTTTGTCCGTTCGTATTTGTGCAATTTCAAATGAAGTATTGCCCATTGTTGCTGGGTAAATGCCTAGTTTTATTATTGTAAGTCCAGTCCAGTGTTTGGTGTAATAATACAATGATAATAATAATAATTTGTGTGTGTCTTAAAAATGTGATTAGAATATCATAACACAGTATTAACGTTTCGGCTATCTGTGTGTTGTGTTGAAGATAGAAATAATATGTTTGTTCTTTGTAACTTATACAACTTCTAAGATCTCGTAATTGACTTGACCTCTCAGGTTTATCTCGTCTTTTGAATATACCAGTAACTGTTTCACTCTGTGCACTTTGTGTGTGGTTTGACTGAAGTTGTTTATCATCTTAAAACAATAAATAAAAAATCACATGGAGATTAAAACTCAAAGGGTGAAATATGAGGTAATTTACATTTTCTTACTTTCACAAATGAGTGAACCAAAAAGAAAAAACAAAAGGGTTGTGAGAAACAAGTCACACTTATTCATTCGAGGAAATGCATTTGACTGCAACAGAGAGCAGGCTGGGCCCACTTCTTTCTAGATAGGTTTATCTGAAGAAGAAAAAGTCACAAAAGTTCCCAGGCTACAACTTGCTCTTATACCAAGACAAATATAAAAACAACAAGCAGCTCAGATGTGACATCTGTGAAGTCTCCTGAGAGGAAGAATGCATGCATTTGTTTTTCCTGGATTCTTTAAAATAAACTGGTTTACAAAGTAGAGTCACTTGGGCATGAGGCACTGTTAAAAGAAACTTCTTAGAAATCAAAAGTTTTCATAAATGTGTTTGTTATAGCGAACGTCTGATATATTCAAATGTTCATGTGTGCCCATTTATTTTTCAGTCGTATATGTGCCGTTTTAGATATGAGAAGCGGTACCAAGTTGTGGGTGCAGGCACTCAGGAATTCCCCCTCTCCTACTTGGAAGAAAAACTTGTTTCCGATATACAGTACCTTGAGCAGCTTTTCTCACAAAATGTGTTTGGTATGAGATAAACACAAGTAATATAGATTATCAGTATTTTACTGTTGTCTAAAGAATGCTCATACATGAACAGTCAAAACAGTTACAGAACAGGATCTGTTATAGCAATGTGTGAGACAATGTCAAGTTTGTCTCTCGAAGTTAAAATTCACGTTCTTTATTGTCATGTGCACAACAATTACGGAGAAATGTTGTTTTAAATGAAAATCATAAATCTCAGTCTCCCTCCAACAATTAAATATGCGTAAAAAAGTCCTAAAATAAGGTAGCATATATATATATATATATATATATATATATATATATATATATATATACTATTATTTTTCAGTGCTTAGCATTTTCTTTTTTCTTCTAAATAATTGTACCCATTAGATAACATTTTACGTTTAGAAGCATCTGTTTCCAGCTTTATTTTACATTAATGACTAAATGTATACTTTATTCTAACTGTTGAGGGTTTGTTTGTGTTTATTGTACATTTGAACATGTTAATAGATAGCTCCTATAACTTGTGAACAGAGCAGTTCACAAGCTTCACACACACACAAGATACTCGGTGCTGGAGGCACTGGGGATAAGTGAATTGCTCATGAACACATAGTCGTGCAGACACGAGGGGCTGGGGCTCAAACCACCAGCCCTGTGACAGTAATAGATCACAGCTGCTTATTTGTGTTATCTGAATAGATGTGGCATGTTACACAAAGATTAAATACAATCATATTTTTGTTTTTAACCTAATTGATTTATACATGCAACATAGAAGTTATAGAAGTTATAGAAGTTAACTGTTGCGTCGTGTGGCAAACATTTTCCAATATTGATAATAATGTTGAAGGTCAAATGGATTGAAAGCAATTGAAACATGTTTTAAAGTAGTTGTTTGGTATCTTATTATAATATGTTTATTTTAAATATAGACACTTTTAATCTCTCCATAAAAGAAACATCTTCATTTCGGGAATTAATAGCAAGTAATGAGTAATAAATAAAATAAATAAGAAATAATGGTTGTTAAGAATAGAAACCTTTTAATGAACTGAATGACTTATTGTGCCAGTCTGGTACACACAAAATAAAAGGTGTGACCCTGGCACTCAGTCTTATCAGTACTTTCCAGTGGGCGAGTTTCTGTAAATGTTTGTAGTCTATGAAACGACAATCTGGTAATGTTCTCACAGCACTGTTGCAGCTCTCCTTTCAGTGGTTATCAGCCTCTCATTACAAAACGGAAATGCTGCTCTATATGTGAACTTGGCTTCAACTTCACAAATGAGTATTCTAACTGTTGAATCATAAGTTTCAAGTAAATAACAGGAAAGTAGCCCACAGATTCATATGGTGCCTACAGATATGTTTCAATGATAAATCTCTTTTCTTTTACAAATTAAAAGTTTAATTCATAGGCAATAGAAATGCACTGGACGATTGATAATGATGTTTGCTAACTTTAGGCTGGATATTGTTACATGACTTAATGACTCTCTCTTACTTGTGCCACTGTTACATGACATTTTAGATTTTAGCATTTATTATTGCGTTGTAATTGAGTTTTATTTTAGGATACAGGCATTATTTAACCTTTTGGACTGCAGTAATAAAAATTAAAAAGATGTACCGGCATTGATAATGTCCCTTCTCAGTACAAATATAACTACTCAAATGTTATCTACAGTAAGAGAAAAGGCACACACAAAATACTGTCACATTAGTGAAGTCTGAGATTGTCTATATGTTGCCCAGCTTTAAGGGCAGCTGCAGTTCATTTGGAGATAAAGTAGCATGGCACAATGTCAGTGCATATTAATTTTCCTCTATTTACCCACCAACATGCAGAACGTTCAGAACTACACCAATGCTCTCAGGTCAGGTGATTTCCTTTTCACATCAAGTCTATATTAATCCACATCTAACCTAATGCTCTTAGGTCAGGTGATTTCCTTTTCACATCAAGTCTATATGAGTCCACATCTAACCTCACTGTAACTCCACTACATGTCTCTGACCGCTTCTCTCTGGCCTCGTCTGTTCTGTCAGCCCTCCCTTCAACCGATTCCTTCTCACTCATGCAGCCTAACTTTGCCACTGACACTCTCCTCTCTACGCTGTCGTCTTCTCTCGATTCTCTCTGTCCTCTTATGACTCGAAAGGTCCGCAAGTCCTCTCCGGCTCCGTGGCTGTCCGAACCAGTGTGCGCCAAGAGAGCCACTATGCGAGCATCGGAAAGGAAATGGCGAAAATCCAAACACGCCAGCGACCTGCTCGCCTATCAATCTCTTCTCTCCTCTTTCTTTGTGTCCATCTCTGCAGCCAAAAGTCTGTTCTACCAATCCAGAATCGAATCCTCTTTATCTAACCCCAAAAAGCTCTTCTCAATTTTTGCCAACCTCCTTGACCCCCCTGGTCCCCCCCCCCTCCCTCCACCCTTCTACCAAGCCACTTTGTTGACTACTTTACAAAAAAGATAGACGACATACGCTCTTCATTTACTAATCCATCTTCCATAACTACACCTCCAGTAACTTCACCTTCTTCCCCCTTGTTATCCTCTTTTATCCCCCTGTCTCCTAATCAAGTTCTTACCTTGGTAACCTCTGCCCACCCAACCACCTTTCCCCTTGACCCCATCCCATCTCACATTCTCCAGTCCATTGCTCCGGACCTTCTTCCCTTTCTCACCTATCTTATTAACACCTCCCTCTCAACCGGCTGTTTCCCTAACTCTCTGAAGGAGGCAAGAGTCAACCCTCTCCTGAAGAAACCCACTCTCGACCCATCTGAAGTCAATAACTACAGACCTGTCTCTCTCCTCCCCTTCCTGTCCAAAACTCTAGAGCGAGCTATCTTTAACCAAGTCTGCTCCTTTCTCCACAGTAACAACCTTCTAGACCCCCACCAGTCTAGATTCAAGGCAGGCTACTCAACAGAGACTGCCCTCCTTGCTGTCTCTGAGCAGCTTCACACTGCTAGAGCAGCCTCTCTCTCCTCTGTCCTTATCCTTCTAGACCTTTCCACTGCCTTTGACACAGTGAACCACCAGATCCTTATTTCCTCCCTCCAGGACCTGGGTATCTCAGGCACCGTGCTCTCACTCTTCTCATCCTACCTCACCGACCGCTCTTACCGGGTAACCTGGAGAGGATCTGTGTCTGAGCCTTGTCCTCTGACTACTGGGTCTCTCAGGGCTCAGTCCTTGGTCCTCTTCTCTTCTCTCTTTACACCAACTCTCTCGGCTCTGTCATTCGCTCGCACCTACCACAGCTATGCTGACGACACCTAACTGATCCTCTCGTTTCCCCAATCCGAAACACAGGTAGCAGCACGAATCTCTGCCTGTCTGACCGACATCTCTCAGTGGATGTCCGCACACCACCTGAAAATTAACCCGGACAAGACTGAACTTCTCCTCCTTCCAGGAAAAGGCTCTCCCACCCACGACCTAACTATTAACTTCAACAACTCAGTGCTGGCTCCGACTCTGACTGCCAGGAACCTCGGTGTGACACTCGACAGTCAACTCTCCCTGACTGCCAACATTACCGCAATAACACGCTCCTGTAGGTACATGCTATTGCAACTCCCTCCTGGCAGGTCTACCTGCTAATGCCATCCGACCTCAACAGCTCATCCAGAATGCAGCTGCTCGACTGGTTTTCAACCTCCCGAAATTTACTCACACTACTCCGCTCCTCCGCAACCTTCACTGGTTACCAGTGGCCGCCCGCATCCGCTTCAAAACATTGGTACTTGCGTACCGTGCTGCGAACAGATCGGCTAAACACTCAACAAAATCACGACTGTTTGCTGTCCTGCCTCCTCATTGGTGGAACGAGCTTCCCATTGACATCAGGACAGCAGAAAGTCTCTACATCTTCCGTCGCAAACTAAAAAACACATATTTTTCGACTATACCTTGAATAGGGAAGGTAGAGCCGTAGTAGCACTCTAGTAGCACTTAAATGTCCCTTAACGATAGCACTTTGTAGTTTAGCACTTTAGTAGCACTTAAATGGCACTTACGGATAGTACTCTGTAGTTTAACGTTATTGAAGAAATTGTACTTGCTTGATTCTTGTTGTTCTGAGTTTGGACTCATGGTTTAATGCACTTATTGTAAGTCGCTTTGGATAAAAGCGACTTACAATGTAATTAATCTCATTTTAAATGACATGTAATGTGTGAGCTACACTTGATTTGTTCAGTCAGCGCACTGAGAAAAGCTCAGGGTCATATAATATTATATATATTAATTATGTAATTAATTTGTATTACTCTCTGCCTGTCCTGTGAGAAAATCTTACAGCTGATGACATTTGAACTGTATTGTTCTCCAAAGGTTTCAGTGTCTCTAACTATGTCTCTCTTATAGGATTTAATATATAGAGACAAAAGAGCCCTTGGTTTGTACTGAAACTTAATCTGGACACAAGTGCCTTAATGGGTGGACTGTGTTTTCGAAAAAACTATTATTACAGTCAAGCCAGCCATTAAAACGTATCATAGAACCATGGTTTCAGATGTGTTCAATGCAACTTACTGCCTGGTAAACAATAAAACCATTGAGACGGACATGGTTTAATGTTGTTTCTGAACGAGAGGAAAGGAAGTACTGATAAAAAACATCATGCGTTTATCTTGAGTTGAGGGACTTGATCCTCTGTTAATCAGAACTTGAACACACTCAAATGCAGTGCTTTTCACAAGTTAAAACATATTTTATCTGAATTTCTCTGAATTATGTTGGACTATATTTCATCAATGCTGTTAACCAAAGTATATAAAATCCTTGAAAGAGCTATACATGGCCGATGCATAATTTGGACTAAAATTATGTGAAAAATGTTATATCTGATTTAGCAGCAAAAATGATGTGCCGACAAACCAGAAGAAATAATTGTATCATCAATTCAAAATTGTGATGATCAGCAATTATTTTCCATGATCAAAGACACATTAAGCCAACATTGCTTATTAGATTTGTCATGAAATATTGATTTCGACAGCAAGAGTCTAATGGACATTAGAGTGTTGATGGTTTGTAATCACAGCAGTAGGTTTTTAATGCCATGTGGGGGGTAAATTACTATATCAGGTCTGCATGAGTAAATGGCAAAGTGTGAGCTTGTCAGACACATGCTGTAAATAATGGATCTGCAAAGCAAATATCAAGTAGCCCATCTAAATGTATATGCTACTTCTAATTGATTTATGATGATTGTGTTAACAAATCTTCTAAATTTGAATTCACAGAAGTTTTGTCTTTGTTGGTAAGAATATACTGTTGGATCCATTGCCAAGTAGCAGTAACAATTGAATAATAGTATTTAGAATATATTTAGTCAAGTGAGATACAGTTGTGTTGTTTTCATGTAAGTGTTAAATCAAAATTTTATTTACCTGCTGATTCCTGCTGATTAGTGGGTTTGAGACACCATCAGACACTAATGCAACATACAAATACGTTTCAGTATAAAAGTCTCAGAACATAATCTTAATAGAAAATAAGCTAACAGTATCAGAAGAGGTGTTGTGTCACATAAAAAATATGATGTACGCGTTGGTTGCTGACAAATGATCACGTCTATGTAACACACTGGGGCCCTCTAGTGGCTTAAACACAAATAAGATCATGCCAATTTAAGTTATTTAAGTTTAAGTTATAAAACATGTTGTATTACTCGGTTACAAAATAAATAACGTTGGTCACGTTGGAGAAATGATTAAGTGTCAAATCCGCTAAATAACCATGAAACACAAACCGCCCACACCGCAGCGAAGAAGTGAATGACCCGTGCGGCGTTCACGAGCCCATTTAAGCTCCTGATTTCTAAGACTATAGAGGTAAATGTAACTTGAGGCCCTTACAAGGGCCACTAAATGCAATAATAGCAACTTGAACAATCGATGGAGTGTTTTTAAAAAAAAAAGTGACTATTGTTTTATTCCAGAAATAAACTAACACATCGTTAGAATTTAAAACAGAGTGGAAGAGTACAACAACGACCGATCCTTGAATGATACGTTAATTAATTGATTTAATAAACATAACGAATGGTTTCTTAAAAAAATTGACATCCAGTTATTGATCTCGATGAACTGAATTGATACACGAGCCTTTTTATACGTCTGGTGTCGGAAACGCAGTTACCATGGTAAAAACCTGATGTTGTTATGTTGGTCGTGTTTTCGACAGCACGTGGAGGCAGCACAGCATTGATTTACTTTGCTGTGCTCAAGAAGTCGCCTCTGCAACAAAAGTTTTGTTTGGGGAGTAACTTGTTATTTTAATGGTTGCGTTAATGTATCCCGTCTTTTAGACCACAGAGACCAACCTTGAGGACTCAGTGTTGGTTCCCTGAGCTCGTTTCTCATTGTAAATAGAAGTAAACTTCCAGCTCAATGTGGGAGCCCTATGGAGTTTGCGTTGATACAGATGAGACACGATGCTAGCGAGCTAACGTTACTAAGGTAAGACCAACTCACGGGGACGTGATCTGTATACTGAATGCGTTGTACATGAAAGTCAGTGAACTCATTGTTGATTTGAAAATAAATGATCTTATGTTGGCGGCGTGTCGTTTGCGAAAGCTCACAACTGAGCGAGTTTGTAAACTTTTTGAGAAATTCTTTCAAGCCGAGGCCCAGCCGCTCTACGAAGCTGAGTCAGCGGTGATGAAACGGATCAATAGATGCCAAAGATAGTTTTCTCTCCCGTAACTTGACACATGGTTCAACTCTGAAGCTTGTTGTTCCATTTGATTCTTTAAATGTACTTTTATGTACACCGCTAACGTCACAGTATTCAGATGTAGCCCACAATACACACGTATGTCTAACTATTATGTCATTCTTGTTCAGTATTAACCATTCAACATTTCCCTAGTAAATGTAGCCAACTTAAAAACATGGAAGTATTGGAAAACGCTGAGTTTTCTCCATCTTTCATCCTTTCTTCATATAGTAAGCCAGGGTGTCATGGACAGCCTCTCCTCTTTTGTGTAAAAGAGGAACAGTATTACGTTTTCTGATTGTACTGACCACCAGAGAAGCTATACATTAGTGACATCCTCTTTTTAAACAGAAACGCACAGCATAAAAAAAAAAACAGTTAATGTGACTTCATAACGGTTTGATAGTGTACTATCAATGGTTCATAGGAGGCCCATTGGAAACATAATGATACTGTTTTACTTACATCTCGATACAAGTTTCCTACAGGGCAGTTATTTAAGTTATTTTGTGATTACTGTGCATTGAAACGTTTCCCCTCGCTTCACATTCCTGAGCTTTGACCAGGAGCCGAGAGGACAGAGGTGGCTTAACCCCTTAAACCTTCGTGACCTGCTGGTGGGACAGTCATTAAAAACTCAAGCTGTGCACCCAAACCTTTTTCAAGGCCATATTATTGTATTTTAAATTATAATGGAAAGCCTAAAAGTGTACAGGGATACCCAATATGTCAGTTTAAACTTTGGACGTGGCTTGTCTCTGTGTGACAGTGTTGATGTGTTTACGCTTGTTCCAGTGTTCTCAGCCACACTCTCGTGCTTGGCCACAGTTTAGAATATACCTTAATTAGCATGGTGGCGCACACACTTCTAATTCAGTTATCCACATGAGACACGCCACAATTTAATATACATGTGGTATTTTTTTCACATCTTTATTATAGTCAATTAGAGCCTTTAGGCAACATAAAACCCAAAGCTGGTTCGAGGCAGAGAGAGGTGGGGGAGGAAACCAGCAGCTCCAAAAATGGCTTTGTTTGACTTTTCAACGATTTAGGATTTGTGATGCAGTAGTGTAACTTTATTGAACCTATTTATGACACCACCTTGATCTAGGCATCCATACAGTGAGCCAAGCTGCAATATACTGAGGGGGTAAATGTGTGATCCCTAACAGCTGATGGCTCAACACACTGGCAGCAGTATTCTAGCCGTACACGGAGAAAAAGAATATTTAAAGAATTTGTTTGGCCAGCTGCAGTGTTGCCTACGCAAAGCTAGCTAGCTAGCTATCTATCTCTCTGTCTGGTGGGGACCTCTGGTTTATATAAACTACCCATGACATACACCAACAGGCTACTTCAGCACAGGATGAGTGGCTGTGTTACACACTAGTGTTTTGGGAAGATGTTTAACTAGTCTACACATCAAGCATGATGGTCTTAACTGCACAGCTGTACATTATTGAAAGTTGTGATGAAACTGATTTCTTGCCAACTCCAAAGTGTCACGCATACAATTATATTGTTATTTGTGTTGGTATAACCTTGTAACTAGTTTCCCATGAACAGGAGATATTATTATTTATTTCCATGACTTCACTTCCCCTATATCTGATTTTAGATTATCAAACTTGGTATGCTGCTTGTTTCCACAAGACGCTGCTGCTGTTCTTTTATTTCATTAACCATACAATTCACTGAACCAAATATCTGCTGCTTTGTCGCTGTGGCTGCTGCTTCCTCGGTGCCATGTCATTTGAGATCTGATTTTTAAGTGTCTGGGAATTGTTGGACCTTTTCTCGGCGTGTCTGAGCACCAACATTCCTGGAAAGCCAAAATGAATATTGAGAGCCATGCAGTTTGAGAGCAGGTGCTGCCTCTTGGTCCCAGTAAATCATGCATACTGTCCCACCACCGTGCATTTCTCTCTTTTTAGTCGAGGCAAAAACAGGCAGGCCACAAAAGAGCCTCTGCATTGGTAGCCTGGAAGTAAAAAGAGAAGTGTTGACGTTAAGAAGACTATTTGCAAATCTGAGATAGTACATTTGTAAGTTGTACTGGCCCTTTGAACATCCTGGAGATGGCAGTATAAAGATATTTTATCTTTGTACATGCAGAGCTGAACTTTGACACTGACACAGTTTATTGTAAGAAAACAGACAAGGTGAAGAGTCAGTCATCAACAGTCAGTTACCTGTCTTGGAATCATCTAGTTCCACTGATCAAAGCATAATTGTTGGCTTTTGACACTTCTGGGTTTGTCCCAACAGTTGAACAAGACACTGCTGTTGGTTACCAATTAATATACTTGTCATCATTGGTTAATCTGTCAAATACTTTTTCAATAATGGATTAATTGTTTGGTTCATAAAATGTCAAAATATGGTAAATAAAAAATATATTCAATTTGCCCTCATACAACGTATAAAAAAGCAAGACATCTTAATATTTGAGAAGATGAAATCAGCAATTTCTTTCTATATTTTTCTGACAATTGAATCATTGACAAATTGGTTCAGCTTTAAAACTGACAAAATACGTATATGCTGTTGCTCATTGGTTTCTCCTTGGCCCCCTACCTTTGTCATACTTTGTCTACTTTTAATAGTAGTAGTGCCTTTTTGTAAAGGGAGACATGTTTTAGGCCAGGTTGCCATCAACCATCTATTAGGACGCTGATAAGGGGGTGAGGCAAAGTATAATCTCTTAGTGTCTTTGTCATTGTTGTTGACACAGTTTCAAGCTCAGACAGGAGCGCTGAGTTATTTGATACTGACTCAAGTGTTCAGCCCTCAGTATGTGGCCACTCCTCTTCACCAGGCAGCGCTTTCTTAGTGGGCGAGTCCCTCATTCCTGTCCAGACTCTACACCGCTCAGGTTTTGTGCATTTCCATCTCAGTGGGGAATTCTGAGTAAATGTTTTTACTCCTTGGATATTGACAGTTTTTCTAAGTTTCTCCTCAAGTAAGTTGATTTTTTAACATCTGGTCTAATTGGCAGGTATTGTTGGGTTAATATTTCATATAGAGATATTCATGCTTTTACAAACGATGACAGGGTGGTGTGATATTTTGTTGGTACTAACAGTGACACTTCACTTAAACAAATGCCTCCAGGTAGTGTTTTGTACCATCAGGGTAAGGACAGGACAGGTGTTTTGTATGTGTGTGATTTGAATTCCCACTTTGTAAATATAATGCACAACAGAAATGTTTGACTTGGATAAAATATGTTTAACAAACAACAGTTCTTTGTATCTATTTTGAAGACAAGATACTGTACATACAGTACATGAAACTACTTATGTAGTTCCAGTTTAGTCCATCCTTCTGCAGTGGAAGGATGAGAGTCTGCTGCTTTTTCAGGGGATTTCAAGTAATTCGCACACATTGAACTGCTGAGGTGGAATCTGAAAACTCAAAACACTCCAAGACGTAAGATGGGACACCCCAGCTTTTGAAGTACAGCATGTTTGTGTATTTATTAATGGATAAAATTACTTAATTGTGTGAAGACTTGCTGCTTTTCTCTGTATTAAGTTAACTATCTTTGGATTTTGGACTGTTGGTTGGATAGAAAAAGCGATTTGAAATCACATCATGAACTCTGTACATGTGTAAGGGGATGTGTCAGACATTTTATAGACTTCTTTAAAAGTCTATAAATTATATTTTTATTTCCGTACCTTTTAGATTGTTGCTGTGATCAAATTGATTAGCTATGTGATCCTCAAACACTAACTGCTGCTTGTTGTTGTATAGTGTGTAGATATACAGTAACATATCCTGTGCTCTTGTAGCATTGTGTTGAACAACTCACAAGTCAATACCTACCAAATTTAATAGATTGGTCACATTTTCTTTTTAGTAGTAGTGATTTCTAGTTTTTTGTTAAAAGTACTATTGGATACTAAACATTGTAGAAGAGCATTTTTGCAAATGTAACATATGTTTACATTTATATTTCAAACTGAAACGGCACTAAACTCAGCATCGTCAGTTGTGTTGTCATTTAAGTGTGTTGTACATCAGCTGTTCAGCCTTAATTTAGCAAACACAGCAGCCAATTATCTGATCCAGTCACAATCATGTGAGCTGTTTGGGTCAGGCGTCATGTTCAGGATAATCTGGATCACCAATAGGATAGACCAACATGTAAAAGAAACAACTCTTGTATGTTTTTCTTGACTTCACCTCATCTAGTTGTTTCTAAAAACAGTGACCGCTTGGAAGCTTCTTACCCCTGGTGTGTGTTGGTATGCAACCAGTGCCACATTCCTGAAACCTCTTGGTTAATAATTTAACCAACGAGGTTCATAGTTATTATTTGTCACCAGCTGAATATATGCCTCATGCGTCCTGAGCCTCTTATCTGAAGGAATGAGATAATGGCGATCATATGACATCAGAGATGTACAAACAGTAACACACCCTAGACTTGGCAGCATTACTGTGTACTACTCATGCTGTGGGAGACTATGACTCCACCTGACTGTAGGGCCAAGAAGCCAAGTCACACCTGAATCACTCAATCACCAGGTCACAAGATTAAGTTACTTTAACTTAACGAAACAAACCATTTAGCTGTTACCGTGTTTTTAGAAAATGAAGTGGTCTAGCTGATAATGTATTACCGTAACATATGAGAGAGAGGAGACGGACAAAATGTTCGGCTCACTCATGATAAAAGTGCAGGTTGGATATGCAAATTACAACTATTCATCAGCATGTTGGCAGCACCAGTGCTGTAGCTCATGGGTAGAGTGGTCGTCCCGCATCCACAAGGTACCCGGTTTGATCCCCGTTCTCCTCATAGTTGCATGTCGAAGTGTCCTTCAGCAAGACACTGAACCCCCAGTTGCTACCCGGGTGCTTCACTGCAGCCCACTGCTCCTTAATAACTAAGGATGGTTCAAATGAAGAGAAGAATTTTCCACTGTGGGATCAATAAAGTGTATATTATTATTATTATTATTATTACCAGTGGAAAAGTTAGTCTGGAGCCCTGAAACCTCTATTGCTTTTATTTGTAGCCTAATGATAGTTTTTAATTGTAATTCTATTTTATACAGGTTTCTTTTCCCAGAAGCTGCAGGCCTAATCATGGTCTCTTTGTCAGAATTGTGTACATTTTTAAGACCTTGCCACAAAGAATCCATGACTTTTGTGATAATCAGTTCGATGTATACTTGGAAAACCCTGAAAATTGGGATTGATGCTAAAGCTGAAATATTACATTACAGGAAATGATGAGCTATAACGTCATCCACTGAAGAATAGCAACAGGTCGATCCACTGACATGGAGGGCAACGGCGAGATCAGTGACACTGACAGCGGCATCATCCTTCATTCAGGTAAAACATTTTTATGTATTACTGATAGCATTTTTGAAAAATAAAAAAAACAAGGAAAGCCCATTCATGCATTTTTCTTCAGGCTCTCAAGTATCTCCAGGTAGTATGTGCAAATGCCACAGCAACATAAACATTACATTTGATCTTCAACTTTAAGCCTGTTTCTCCATTAATTTAGTCTCAGTTTATAACAGCTTGCAGAAGTACACATGCTCATTTATGATCAGTGCAGTTCACTGCATCAAGGCTTGGTGTTTGACTGCGTTACATCTTGATTCCTAAAAATCTACATCAACATAATCATGAGACCTGAAATGAGTAAAAAAAAAGAACAAAGTGGACTGCAGATTGTCTTGTATTGTATAGTATGCCACAATTTACATTGACCTACTCATTCTGTACTTCCCTGCTGTTAAATTGAAAACCAGTTGGTAACATTAATCTTCTCCTGACACTGCTCACCTGTTTTATTTAAAGATAATTATTTAATCGTTTGTGCTTCACACAGTATTTTGCATAATTACTTCCTTTCATTGCAGATTACATTGAGTTAGCAATTGCTGCTATAATTATCTTGGAAACAGAGATCTCAATACAATTATCTACTCTCTTAAATCAACTCTCCACTTCAGAACACAACACATATTTGTTTGAAGTAGTAATTCCAGCCAGTTGAAAACAAGAGCAAGTCGTTTACTTAAAGAAAGCGAGTTATCACTTTTTTTTTCCACTATCATCCTGGAAGTCTTCAGATCCAACTAAAGTTGCCTCAAATCAGATTTCCCTCGGCTCCCTCTTGCCACAAAAGGCATTCAAAAACTTTTTTACTTACGCAGTTGAACTTCCAAAGATCTATAAACGGGCTTCGATGTGTAAATTTGATGGTTTCCCTTTTGAGTCTGGATTTTATTCAGGAGGAAATTCTGCCCTTTTCCGGTTTAACATGTTTTGTGAATATTACAGCTATCTACGAATCAATTAGATAGAAAACTAACTGACAGGATTAGTTTTTAAGCAAAAAAGCCAGAACATTTCAAGCTGAAAGCTGGATATCATTTTGGACTGTTGAAGAATCAGTTTGAATATTTGATGTTGAGTTTTGATTTTTGTTTTTTCATTTTGCTGACATTTGATTGACTGAAGGTTTAATCAATGTACTAGGTGCAACTTGAGTGAATATGTTGTTTGTAAGACAATCCATATATTGGAGGTTGCCACAGTCGACTTCATTAAAGGGAGTCACAAAATGTGGTCGTCTACATTATTCTTTCTGTCCCATATGGTAACAATGCCAAATAATTAACAAGAAATGTTGTCAGTCTTGTTGTTGCTACGCCCAGCAGTGTCCACTGATTAATTCTGTCTCTTCTGACATTCCTTGCGTCTTAATTGAACCACGTGATGCCTACCATATACAATGAAAAGGTGTCGATCTACAAAGAATAGGGGGATTGTCACTCTAGGAAGAGGAATTCTTTACCCTATTGTGGTGCTGTCACACTTCTTTCCTATCGCACAGCAGATGTTTGTCAGTACCTGCAGGGATTCTGTTAATAATCTCTGAAGGTATGTGGTGCTTAATGCATTTTGCTTAAAGCCACTCCCTCAGACTAATCTTAATGTCATTAGTCACCAAGGCTACAGACAGCACCAGTTGAACACTTGTTTATAGTCCCGAAGATCCTGCCAGTCATTCTGCATGCCACTAAAGAAAACAACACTAAAAAGGAAAGGTATGTTGTGTTGTGGAGAGTTAATCTGAAGCAGTATCATAATGGTAAAGGGACCAGGAAAGAAAGTACAACATGTATGAATTAAAATAAAGATATAGCAGGCAGAAGCAAAGATCACCATCAACATTGAGGACATATAAATGGTAGGGAGCTTGATGATGGACACATTATTTTGTTTCTCAAACTTGACATGTGACTAACAAACAGTGGAACAGGAAATACAGAGGGGCCCATTTAGAATGATAATGTTGTCAAGTTTGAAAAGGTCTGTACACTTGTGATTTACTTTGTTTTCATTGTGGTTAAATATACATCACACACTATGCACATATGTTCACCGAGTTGCCAATTAATACTAAAACACACTTTTAGTGTAATTCAATTGCACCAAAACAGTCGGTCTCAAAAATGGCCGCTGAGTTAAATCAATGTTTCTGTTACAATGTCAAGAAAGACTGAAGCTTCAGAAGGGAGCATTTAGTGTTTGGCTTCTATATTGGATTTACATACGGTTCGTTAGGTGTACCCATTCAACTTTACTTATTAATTTCTAACTTTGATTTCCTCCTACTAAAGGTCTCAAGTAGTGTTGAGTACTTAATAAATAAGGTGTCACATAATCTCAGATAAATCCATATGCTTCTTTCCCGTTGCATTATGCAGGCTCTGACAGCCCAATGATGCATACGAAGGATGTGACCACACACACTCGGGCCATGAAGCTCAAACACCAAGCTCTCCAGGACCGACTCAAGCTCTGCCTACTGGAGTTGAAGAAACTCTGCATACGAGAAGCTGTAAGTAAAATAAATCGAAGAATCAACAGTTAAAAAAAACAATTGCATAATAGAATTACGTTGAAAATGTTTCACAGAACTTAAGAGCCACATAATCATGACGATTTAAGCTCATTCAAATCTAGTAGTAGTACAAAAGACGAAACTCAAACTATTCGTTACTTAATGGGGCCAGATGTTACAACGTGTGCTTGCCATATTTCATGTGATCGAGCGCCTTTTAAAAAAAAGAACAAATAGGTGGAGTAGTGCAGGATGTTTGATGACGCATTTTACTGCACGCTAACAAAGTGACCTGTGTTCTTCCCTGTCCGCTCTAATGCAGAAGAATTAGGCCAGCAGATTTTGAATTTTAGTGGTTCAAAAACCCAACAAATTTATGAATTTTCCATTTTTTCTGCATTAGCTTAAAAATGTCCTTAATACCACAGTGGCTATCTCCAGTCTCAGTCCACTGAGGTGAAACAAAAGGACTTTTAATTTTTCCTCCTGTCCGTAGTGATGTTACTTATCATTTTGACTGCGAAGCAGAATGCAAACATTATCGCTTTCCTTTCAGACATATCATAGCCTTTGAATAGATATCCTTGTGGTTTAGTTGGCTAAAGCCTTTTCAATGTTCCCATGACAGAGTGGATACAAATCCAGCATGAGACTTTTGTCATGTCATCCATTCATTTACAATATTATCTGCCTTTTGTGTCTCTGCACTGGGAATTAACAAATGGACTAAAGACTAAAAATGGTCACACTGAATCATTTCGAAACTGGACACATATTCCTCTGGGTGTTTAACTGCCATGCATCGGTGCTCCGGGGTAAAATCCCAGGACTGATCATTCTTTCCTGTTAGCACTGGGGCTGGGTACTCCTGTTGGGACATGCTCAGGTTAACTAATGGGAGTCATGATGCCTCTCCCTTATCTTAGTGACAAAAGAACAAATAAGCTCATTGGTCGTACATACATGTTTGTCTGTCTGCAAAGTTGGCTGGTTAGGAGTGACTCAAACTAACAGTTTTCATGACTCTTCTTTAATGAAATCAGTAATCGTGTGCTTTTGTGCGTTTGGTTTGGACACGGATGCTCAACACAGTGAGAAAGAATGTGTTGTGAAAGGAAATCTCTGGAAATGCAGAATTGTGCAACAGATTTCTTGAACCTATATGCCTCAACATGTAAAATGCAGAATGACATAATTTCTAATATGCCATGAGTAAATAAATAAACTCTGAAGAGATGCGTGTGTCTTTATTTTGACAACTAAATTGGAGGATTTATTAGCAGTTGAAAACGCATCTTTATTTTAATTATCAATTATGATTTACTAGATCTGTCCTAAGGGAGAGAAAAATCCCTTTTTGTCAGGTTCAAAGGTTGCTTTGTGGACATTTGAATTTCTGATATTTCCTGTGTGTTTTAGGAGTTGACAGGCCGGCTGTCAGATGATTACCCTTTGTTGCTAGGAGAGAAGTCTCCGCATATTCGCAGACGTATTGGAGCTACGTTTAAACTGGACGAACAAAGCTTCCCTCGAGGAGAAGAGGTATAAACATAATTTTTAGACAATATGTTAACCTCAAGGACATGCAATGTTTTTCGAGAGTCACAATGCTGTCTCTCTTGTCACCGCGGCATTTTACAGGAGTCACAACTGAGTTTAGTGGATGCTGAGTTGGCGCTTCAGATGAAGATATACGAGGCAGCGCGAAAGCTCCGCGAGGAGGATCACCTGAGTAAGGCTGTTAAAAAGAGCCGGTCACGGCAATGCAAGATAGAGGAGAAAAAACTCAAACGGCTGCAGGAGATGGCTTTTCAGCTACGACTGGAGCACGGCCGATCATCACCACTCCCTGCTTTTAATATTGCACAACATGGTAAGAGGCGCCTGGCCAGACTAGAAGGTAGTTTGCCATCAAATCCCTTATATAATCAGCTGTGCAATTAGTTAATTGATTGTCACTCCATAACTTAGTCATTAATTAAACATATAAATGTATCATCTGATACTTCGCATGTGAACCAAATATCTTTTTCTGATTTTCAGATCTGGGTACATCTGATGACAGCTCTCTATCTGATTCTGTAGTGCAAGATGAAGGTAAGATTTAGCTTAAAATCTAGTGTTGGTAAGAGTTGGAGCAAGACCAACTTTATGTAGTTTGAAAGCTGAACAACTGTTAACCATAAAACATGTGGAAATATAAGCAGTCTAGGGAACATTTATCATTAATACTTTCAGTGCTCATGTTTTCTCCTAATAAAAGATGCTTCCTCAAGGAATATGTTAAGATAGTTGGAGGATATTAACATTTATCAACAGTAAATTACTTTCTGCAGGTATCAGACACTTCATAATTAAAAAAATGTTCCCTCCCTAGAGGTGACCAGTCAGTCATCACAGCTGTCCTCTGGACTCCCCGACCAAGGAGAGACCCATCCTCCCCAGCCTCCTGCGTCCTCACAGTCCTTCATCGACGGCCCCTACATGTCTCCATCTGTGGCTCCACCAATCCTGCCGTTGACCCCAAGCCAGTCTCCCGATCCGATTCTTGACTCTATACTGAGTTTAAACTCAAGCCCTGTATGTGACCTTCCTCCCATCCAGCACTCCCCGTGGACAGAGACTAGTCTCGACCAACCTTACCAGAAGAGCAAGAAGTCACGCTCCTCCAGCAAGACAAGGTAACACAAATTATCCATCGTGACTCCTTTCCTGTTCATCAATTTGTATAGTATGGGCGGGGGGGACAATGTGTATTTTGTGTTACTTGGATTGTAGTAAACTGCGTGAAATGCAGATTTTGTGGCAACTAGTAACATATGCAAGCTTGACAGGGAAATGGGCCTGGATTTATTCTTTGGAAATGATGGGGGGAAAAAATATTTGATTGCGGTGAATAATTAATGCTCCAATTCTGCCTTTAACAAAATATTGGGCAACCTTTTTAAGAATTGTAAATATCTTTTCAATAATTCTGGACAAGAGCTCATCTAGCAAAGTAATTTCTCGTGCAAACCCTCTTATTCTTCCATTGTATTGCAAAGTAGATGTCAGTGATGTTCATAAATGTTTAACACTGCCATCTGCTTTTGCTCTAGTGCTACAACAGCCAATGGCAAGAATGCAGAAAAATAAATCCTACTTATTCATAATGGCACCTTGACGCAGAGGTAGATTTCAGGAGTCAATTGCTGTAATAAGAACTCCAACTTCTGATTCATTTCTATTCATGTGTGTCAGTATAATGGATTAATACCACAGGATGTCAGAGGCAATATAGCAAAGTATGGACCATGTTACAACCCTTTAATACTCTCCTTCATTCATTGAGTTGAGTTAGCTTTTCATTTTTAATCATTGGTATTTCCGCCATTGATGTCTGTCATCATGTAGAAAGCCAGGGAATTTTCCAAAGTATTTAAAGATGTTTTGATGCATAAAAACACAAACTGAGAAACTAAATGTAAAGTATTTCTTGTACTGCCATTTTGTGTGTTCAGCAGTCCAGCCAAAAGTGAATCGTTGCCACCGTTGGAGGCTTGCTTCGCGTCCCATCTGAGGCTGAGCCGCTCTCAGTCGAACAGCACACCTTCCACACCAGAGATGCGAGTGCACAGACAACTCTCCCTCAGGTAGCTCAAATACATCTCCAGTTCTGTATGTCTGCAGCACAATTATAATTAACCTGTGATTAACTTCAAATTGCATTAATATTATTGACCTTTGCACATAATGTTTTCTTTTTTTTACTGAGATATACATATTTTTAAAGGTGAGTTTGTTTGCTAAGTGTCCATACTAATGCACCTGCTGTTTACACAGAGTATCCAACCCTGAATCTTCATCTGAAAAGGACCGTGGTCGCACCAGAGGTCCAAGGAGGCGACTGACAGATTATGCAATGACTTTACCAGAGACTCTTCCCCCCGCGGTGAACTATGGAAACCACATTAACTCTGAAGAGAGCAACTCTGAATACTCGTTTACATCTTACAACAGCTCACCATGTCAGGAGATGCCCTGTGATACGCCCAAACAATATCAGTCTGCACTAGCGCATTCTGGACCTGTTGGCAGCTATGCACCTCAAGCCTTCGCACGCACTGGCTTTTACCATAATCCCAGGAACCAGTCCAGCCCCAGGTTTCACAAAGCCTATTACAATGAGGAAATGGTCTACCAAAATGATCTGGAGTTGGCACGGAGCTATTACGCCCAGCAGGCTCCCTGTCCTTCCAACAGATATGAGTATTACTATAAAGACACTGCTGTGCCCCACCAAAGAGCACAGAGGGCTTTACCCCCTGAGGTCCGACTCTCCCCCTCCCCGGCTCAATGGGACCATCCACAGTACCGCTCCAGTGGCCTCCCACAACAAGTAGTGAATGAACAGCTTAAGTCATGGCACCGGCGGAGTCAGCTCAAATGCCCTAGGTCTCGCTCTCTTGACAGACAGGGAGCAGTCAGAGTCAAAAACATGTCCACTCGGGAGGCGACCTTCCACCAAAATCAGAATTACCATGAACAGGTAAGCAGACTAAAGTAATTTGATACATGCTTTAGAGTTTGTCAGTCAAAATTAATTAAACTAGTGGTGTTAAGTTAGTCGTTGTCTTATTTAATTAGTAATCAAAGGCAGGAAGTTATTTTGACTTATCCAACGATTACAATGTGATCGATTTTCTGATCACAATGACTGTTTAATGTATGAATAATACTTGGAAATCACAGCTTTTTACATGCCAAAGCGGCTTGAAAAGAAATTACATTTTGTATTTAGTAATATTTTGGAAATTGGCTTGTTTGAGCCTGCTATTTTGGGTTTATTGATTTACCTGATAAATGGGTGTTTCAAAAAGAAAAATGGTATAATGGTTTTAATATATTGTCACGCCAGCAGACACTGAAACACAGGGACGCATTTGATTCAAAAGTAAAAAACAACTATGCTCTGCTTAAGACAGGAGCTTACATGTATCTTGTCTCAATGCTGTCTCTCTTGTCACCGCAAGAGAGACAGATCCATGATAGCGGATGGATGTTTGTTGTCAGAATAAAGTTTTTTCCAAATGCTTATCAGACACTGGTATTTTTTAACTAGTTTTAATGTGATCAAAAAGGACATTTCATATTTTAAGTTTATATTAAGGATACAAACAGATGGTTTTTATTCATTGTGATAATTTACTTTTGCAGTGGATTTCTTTTTAACACCGTTCAGATAACATATAATATCTGTTACTCCGGCTTGATGCACCAGAAATGTTTTGGTTGTTTGTTACAACAACCAAATATGACAATACAATAACTGCAAACATCTAAATATACCAGTGTAAGAGAAAATTTGTGTTGGTCGTAAATTAAGTATAAGTCATGTTAAATTTAACTTTGAAGTCCTAAAAAGTTAGAAGTCATAGCAGAATATGGATGACACATTCATAATACTACAGAAGACAGTGTAGTCTTTCTTGTAAGAATGAGAATACGCTGCAGGTATATTTGCATCCTACTAAAGTATTGTTTTTTTTTGTGTTTTTTTTTTAACTTTCAGGTTATCCAAAGAAGGGCTCTTCAAAGAGCTGCAGATGACACTCAAGCACACTGGGTTGTAGATGATGGCTCTCACTTTGTAAGTCAGGTGTAAACCGAGGCCGCCTCAGGCCGCAAACTGAACATTGTCAACTCAGAAGCTGCAACTGCATTCATTCCCAATTAACCAAAGTGAAGTTGTCAGATAATCAAGTCGAATTAACTGTTTATTCCTACAAACAAGACACATGTTTACCTGTATTTGGACATAGAGGGGGAATGTAAAAGAAATTCAAATCTTTCAATATAATGCAATATAGTAAAACAATAACTACAACCACCAAAGTTACTGTATTGTTGTACATCTCTCTGACAGTCACAGCAGAGCAGTTGTATTGGACACAACTGTAAAGTGTACCTGTTGTTTTTTTGTTGACTCTCTATATTGTTTTGAACTAACAGTTACAAATTAAGCATTGAACTGAGTGCTTGTTAGTGAGGGCTGATTAAACCTGCGACTGTAAATCTGCTGCCAGCTCAAAATTGAAAACTCAGTTTCTCAAAAAACTAATCTTATCATCAGTAGAGAGTTTCTGTGTCAATTACAAGGTTATTATGATATGGGGAGCAATTGTAAATGAAATTACAATTGGCAGTAGTAAAACAGAAATGTCCAACAAAAGTTCACATAGTCGTCCGATTGTGAGAAATGTGAATGTTTTAAAAGTTACTTTTTACTTGCATTTAGGTCGTTGTTGAAGTTGATCTCAGATGAATTGTGATTTATTTCAAAATAGCCACATGTAAAGCCATCAAGAAAACTGCTGTAGGTACTTAATAATACAACATAGTACTGCAATAGATGTGACTATCTGTAGCCACAAACACTGCCATTAATGCACATTTCTGTGAGGATGTGCTCAAGACAGAACTATAGTTCTTGCAGTTTGGTGGATGGAGAATACAGTGCTTCTTTTCACCGGCTGCATTAAGGACCTTAATGAATTGGGAGATAATGTAAATGAGTAACATATCCTTTGTTAACTACATTTTGTGTATAATTGTGCCATGGTGTGTCACCATGATAATGAACTTGAGCTGCTTGAATTTAAGATCCCAGTTTTGTCCTTGTGTACTTTTGCAGGCTAATTCTACTTGTTTTTATACTTGTTCTTTGTCTGTGGCTCTGCCAGTTAACTTGAATTTCTAATGGATTTACTCAGCTAGTTGAAACTAGATATTAATTTACTCACATGAGTTACAATGTAGCACATTTAAGTCTTGATGCTTGGCAGCTAGTAATGTGTTCACTTGAGATGTACATGTCCTGAGCTTCTTGTTGTTCGAACCGATACAATTTCACTGCCAATATGTGATTTACAATCAAGTCCACAATCAAACAACCTTTTGATGGTAGATCATTTGAGAATGAGAGCAAATTACTGCAAATTCAATAACCGCTACACACTGACTGGTCTCTCAGTGATCTATGTATGCATTTATTTATTGTGATGTGCACCATTGGACCCATCGAAAGTCAGACTTGAAATAAAAGAAGACATGGACCTGAGTTTGCAAAAAAAGTTTAGTCTATTTGTAAAAAACAAAAAAACAGACCACAATCATGTTACCTTGTTTGCCTCTTTTTTTTTTACTGTCTTTTTTATTTATCAGTTGAATTAGTTTAAGTGGACTTAATTTTGTTATGTTGATTAATCTGTGAAAATGTTAACCCTGTGGAAGAAAATAAAAGAGTAATGTTTGCATAGTGTTGCGTTTCATTTAATCCAATACTATTTGTTTTTTTTACGAAACACATTTTTGATATGTCACAGTAGGAACAGCAAAGGTGTAAATAGTAAAAGGAATGATGGCTAAATTCCATTTAGGTGCTTTGGGGGTTCTGGTATTTCATGCTCACAGGCTTTTATACACTTCAATTGCAGACATGATCCACCATTACATTACATTACATTACATGTCATTTAGCTGACGCTTTTATCCAAAGCGACTTACAATCATGTTACATTCATACACTGTAGAACAGCTACAGGGAACAATTCAGGGTTAAATGTCTTGCTCAAGGACACATCGACTAGGGCGGGGATTGAACCACCAACCCCCAGATTGAAAGACGGACCTGCTAACCACTGACCACTGACCCACAGTCGCCCTGTTACCATTCACACGTTCAATTTTGCATTAATACGGGTTTATTCGTTTGTGCCGTGGTATACATAAACTTGGTCGATGGAAGCGGCTCACTCTTACTTAAGCGGTCAAAACCATTTCCCTTTCCGAGGTCCAACACCTGATGTCAATCATCTAACTGATTATATAGGTGAGCACAGGACCTCAGAATAGTGCCACCCAGTGTACATATAGAGTAAAGCAATTTAATTACCACATTTGGCTTACAATTAATGTACATGATTTCTAACCAAAGCATTTCAAATACATCAGATGTATAAATAGTGTTATATGGTCTCAAAATGGAAAATAAATACATTCAATATTTTGCAAGGATATTTGTTTTTTTACTTGTGAGTTTGTGCTTTTATTTTGAAAGATGGGGGCTGGTTTTAACGGAAAATCGCTCTGCTTCCGGAAAGGATTGTGTTTCGCGCATTGATAAATAATTCACCTTCCTGGTTTGAAGGCTTCCTTGTCAGGTAACTTGTGTCTATTTCATTACCATTATATATGTTAGTACAGTAAGCTAAGGTTATCTAGATAGTGTTATGTGTCGACGTCGTTGTAAAGACTTGATCTTGCTGCAAGCAAGATGATTCACAAACGAGTGTCGCCTGCTCGCCTGGTTAGCGACAGCTCGCGCTAGCTAAATGGTTTCGCAAGACGATACATGAGTGATCCGCGAACTGATAATTTAACAACGTACCAGCGATCAACTTGAAATGCAGGCGTGTGCTATGAACGCAACTTTCCAAAATACGACGGGTGTCCGTTAAGAAGTCGGTATTTTGCGGTTGTTTACATGTTGTACTCTATGTTCCGTGCGACACGGTGCTAACCAACATCCGTCTGGCTCTAACGTTACTTAGCAGAAACTCGTTTAAACCTTTTGTTTGTCTCATCGGCTTCAACTCTGTATCAAATGAAAATATTTTCTCTCATATCTGAGATATTGTCTCTATTGTAATTATCGATCGAATACATTTGGCTGACGGCACACATTTAAACTGCTCCTTTGTTCTCTTGTGGATGTCTGATCGATGTAACCCAGATTTCACACGAGACCCAGATTATTCACCAGCCATATTAAATCAGGAGTTAGATAACACTACTTGTTTATCCTTTAAAAAGATTAATTATTTATTTATCTGCAATAACTCTGCTTTACCTAGTCACCTCGCTGTACTAAATATTACGGTGCAATGTCCACATTGAACATTAACGTACAGATAATATCCTTTCTCTATGTTGGTCTACATTATGCAGACTGTATGTAGTGCACTTTGACTGTATCCTTCTATAGATGCACATATCTGTATATTGAGCAATTTATTATCAGGGCATTTCAATATGTATTTGTCAAGACCGACCTATTTATTGTGGCCGATACCAATAAACTACCCCAAAAATGTATCTAGTAATTGCAGAACAATGAAGATAAAACCAATACAGCAATTTTGTTTTTTTAATTGTTACTTCTTTCAATATTCATTATTATGTGTATCAATATAACCCCATTTTGTTCAACATGTTAATTAGCTAATTAAGTCAGACCTTATTGACAAGCATTTATACGTTATAGAAGGAAAAAAACATTGGAACAAATTATCTTTCTGGGTTTTGACTTACTTACAGCTGAAACCTTTTCAAGTGAAATCTCCTGCAGTTGTAACAACATTATTGTACATAGTTATGATCCGACAATCCATTATTGGAACAATCTCAATAATTACATGTTCTCAATTACTGGCTAATAATATCTCAGCCACATACATAACATGCATATCTACTTATAAACTGTACAAAACCTAATCCAGCAGTTTTTATATCGACATAAATGTTTGCACACAACCTACAAAACATACTAAGAATCTGACCTGCATATCAATACTGTTTGTTTTCCACCTTTTGCCTCTAAATGATAGCAATTATGTTTGTTTAGCTTTTTGTTTTTGTTTTGCTCTTTGTTTATTTTTGTATACTTCTAAAAATGAGTTATTTGCTGTGCCGACTATATTGAGAGCTACTGATAACTGATGTCAGATTGTTTGTATATGTCAACATACTTTTTTTTTTTTTTTACCATTTAAGCTGATTGTGATCCTGTTTGCTCAGGAGGAAACTGAAGTGTACCATCTCAAGCAGAATACAGAGGCTGTGAGTGGGTCATCAGGCAGTTTCCCTATGTCAGGCCGAAACGGGTCTGCAAGTGATGCAGACTGCCGGATCTCTGAGGACTGCCATGTTCCAGATGTTGAGTTGATGGAGCTTGGGCCGCTGCTGGAGGAGGGAGGGGGGCGACAGGCAGCATCAAAAGGCATCCTTTCAGAGGTAGGGCTGTTTCACAAGATTCAAACAGAAAAGTTATTATGGCTCAGGTGCTTCAGTGTTCTCTTGGGAACTTTTTAAAGGGAGCTGCAATGCTCGCTGACGAGGAAGAGGAGGATGATGACGGGGGAGAGGTCCTAACCTTACCACTTCAGGCTCACCATGCTATGGAGAAGATGGAGGAGTTTGTACACAAGGTAAACATGTCTTCATAGTTTAATTGGCACAAACTTTGTATAAGTACTAGGTAAGTTTACAGCACCAATCCATATCTTATTCTGATAAACTGACAGTCAAAAATGTTTGAGATTGGTGTGAACGGGTCAGCACATGTTATCCAATTTGGCTTCACCTGCCTGCTCCCACCCTCAGCTTTAAAATGAAAACAAACACAGATTTCTACAAAGACAATTATGGATATAGTTACTACAGGTATAAATGTCAGTTTGACAAAGTTGATTGTGATTATTAAATGTGTGTTGGTAAACCTTCAAATGCGACAAAATAAGGAGAATAAAAGATCCTATGACATCACACAATTTGGCACTGAGCATAAATATTGCATTGTTGACGTAACATGAGCTGAAACTCAACACTGCGTTTTACTCAAAGGTGTATAACCGGTGTAGGGGTGTTTTTTAGTTTAGCAGTGAGGTTCATAGGCGTACAGGTGCAGATCTGGATGATCAGCAACAGCCAGGGATTAAACTGCTATGCAGTTTGTGTGAGTCATATGTGGTGGGGTTAGTAATGCCACGTCCGACGCAAGTTGTCTGTTGTAAATGACTCGTACAAGTCCCCATGGGAGACAACCGTAGATACTTTACAATAAATCAGCATTTCTCAATTCACATAAATACTTATTTATTATATATTTTTATGGTGTGGATTGTAATGCTTCTAAAGAACTTGGAAAATGTCAAATTATTTTGGAACTATTAAAACTACTCGTAACAGAAAATGTGTTTTATTTTATGTTTAATATGTACATTTCAATAAATATTATCACCACTTAAACTTTTAAGATATGTTAACTGTATGTCAAGTAAAACAAAATGTTAATCTCTGCAGTATCCTCGCATGCTATTAATGTGATATTAAATATGGTAGATATAAAGATATGGTAGTAGTAAATGTATGAGTGAAAGCATTTCTTACTCTTTTCAGGTTTGGGAGGGGCGCTGGAGGGTCATCCCTTTCCATGTCCTGCCAGAGTGGCTAAAGGACAATGATTACCTTCTGCATGGACATCGGCCCCCAATGCCCTCCTTCCGGGCTTGTTTTGGGAGCATCTTCCGAATTCACACTGAGACAGGAAACATCTGGACTCACCTGTTAGGTGAGAATAGAACGCCCGATATTACATTTCTAAAATTGTAACAAACATGAATTTTAGCAGCAGATTCTAATCTTGTATACAACCAGACATGTTAGTTTATTAACATCTTGTTTACCTGGATAACTCTGGATTGTCTCGTCAACTATCAGTAACACTGTCCCATTCTTTCTCTCAGGGCTGATCTTATTCATTTGCCTGGGCACGTTAACCCTGCTGCGGCCCAACATGTATTTTATGGCCCCGCTGCAAGAGAAAGTGGTGTTTGGGATGTTCTTCCTGGGAGCTGTGCTCTGCCTCAGCTTCTCCTGGCTTTTTCATACAGTCTACTGCCACTCTGAGAAAGTGTCGCGAACCTTCTCCAAGTAAGGCCCCACACTGTCAAACACTGCGTCTCACATACTCTTTGTGTGTCTTAAAGGAATCATCACTATTTTAGGCTTACTGCTCTGGAATAGACTGGTTCTTAATTTTAAGGATGCATATGTTTCTTCGTGCTACTACTAGAGTTCAATACAATTAATGAGGGATAAGACTACAGTCATTATTGCGGGCAAAATGGTCCATAGATCAGTCATAACTAACATGATGCTTCAGAGATCTGTGTGACACGGTGAAGCGCTTCATACTGATCTGTGATTAAAGCTGCTAGATAAGTGCATTTACGCCTGCAGACTGCTGTAGCATCAAGTGCTACGTTGGGATGTACTTAGAAATGTACCAGCAGTAACAACCATATTGATGTTTTTGTCAAAATGTCAATAATAAAATATCCACAGCATAGTTGTTTGTCATTTTGAGAAATATAAGTGTGTTAAAGAACTTGAGAAAACATCAGCTTTATTGCAACAAGTAGATTTTCCAGTCAAACACCCAACTGTTGGTCTCTTTGTCACCCCCTCTCTTCAGGCTTGACTACTCGGGCATTGCCCTCCTGATCATGGGCTCCTTTGTGCCCTGGCTGTACTACTCCTTCTATTGTTCTCCTCAACCTCGACTTATCTACCTCACCATTGTATGTGTCCTCGGCATTGCAGCCATCATAGTTGCCCAGTGGGACCGGTTCTCTACGCCTCGTCACAGACCTACACGAGCAGGTGCTAACCAGTCAAGTATAATATGCACTTTTTTAAATAGTGTTTTCTCTGTAATGTTTGATTTGGGGTTATAAATCCATTCTTCTCTTAGGTGTGTTCATGGGTCTTGGACTAAGCGGCATTGTCCCCACCATGCACTTCACCATCGAGGAGGGCTTTGTTAAGGCCACCACAGTCGGCCAGATGGGTTGGTTCTACCTGATGGGTGCCATGTATATCACTGGGGCTGGTCTGTATGCAGCCAGGATCCCTGAACGCTATTTTCCTGGAAAGTGTGACATCTGGGTTAGTATTTGATGTGTTACATTACAACATGACTTAAGAAAGCCAGGTGATTAGTAGAGGAAACAGTTTAGTTTCCCCCCTCAAACTAACTAAATTGACTATATACATATGAAACTTCAGTCAACTTAATTGAGCGGGAACTCAATCTTTGCCATGTTTATAGACATGTTTGTGTGATGACCACAATGCAGTGTTTCACATTTGCTACAAATGCAAATACTACTGATAAACAAGGAAGCAATTTCAGACACAGCTGTCGACAATGGGTGTATAGGAATAAAGGAAATGAGACCAATACATAAACATCTCTTTCTCTCCTTCTAGTTCCACTCTCATCAGATTTTTCATGTTCTGGTTGTGGCAGCAGCATTCATCCATTTCTACGGGGTTTCCAACCTGCAGGAGTTCCGCTACGGCCTCGAGGGAGGATGCACAGATGACACTCTACTCTGAGCGGCCTGACTGTGACTTACTCATACTTTTCTTTAGAGTCTCTCTCACACACACACACACACACACACACACACACACACACACACACACACACACACACACACTCTCTCTCTCAATCACTTAAAATGCTGCTGGAATTCAATATAGTCAATTATTGCTCCTTCTGTACTTCTGATTTGCTAACATCTTATTTGGGTTTTGGTGGTCTTTCTGTGTGGCTCTTTTTGTTCCAATAAAGTAGCATCAACTAGCCATTGGACTACGGAGGGAATCTTCAACAGACACTACTTCTACAATAATTATTAAACTTGGAAGTCTACATTTTCAAGTAAGGTAAAAATGGGATTTTAACCATAATCTTATATTCCTGTAACTGATGGTCACTTCTTAGGAGCTCACTAGTACCCCAACTTCTTTTATAGTCTGTTACTCTTGCACAAAGGGCACATAGAGTATTATTTGTGTTGTAGCAGAGGGCACATACTGTAAACCATTCCTTTCCTGCCTCCCAGTTTCCATGCAGGTTGGAGGATGAATGTACTGTCCACCAGGAGTGAGGTGTAGAGCGGTCAGGACCATTTAGGTGCTTGAGGGCCTGCACACACACACCAGATGTTTTCTAACTTTGCTGACACTGATTGTGCGGCCGTGTGTTAAAACCTGGAGGACCACTACGAATCCACCCATGCCCGCTCTGCCATAAAACTACTCTTAAGGCCCTAATTATCTAAAATCACATGGAAATGAAATACAATACATTATTATGAAAGGAACATATAGCCTAAATCTTATGAATATGATCTATAGATGTGGTAAAACAAGGTGCAATACTCAGCAGAATTCTTAACAAAATGATTACAATTCAAGGGACTACTTAAACAAACTGATATCTTTGAACTGAATTCTGAAATGAAGTTCCTCCAGCATGTGGATGCATTCTTTCAATTGACTAAAGTAAATTACATAATGGCACAGAAAATGTAGAAGTTAAAAGAGCTCCCCTGCCCAAATGTTTCAGTCAGATGACGCATCATTGATTAATTTCCAGAGTAATAGCTCCTGGGCGTTGCACAATGTACAGATCTGGATAGGTCAAATTGTGTTTTTGTCAACTAGAGACATTTCTTTTGTGCTAGAGTTCAGATGCAATGAGAGGTGTAAATATCAAATGCACCTTAGTGTATACTATTAAATTAAAAACTTTAAATCACTGTATGGGATTTAAAATGTGTTATGTATGATTGATATAAACTTTTAGTATTCCTGTGCCTTAGGCCAATGGAAATGTTTTGAAATAAAACGGCCTATCTTAACAGTCAAGAGAGCTTCAAGGATTTCCAGATGTTGATTTTTCTTGTTTTCCTTGCCATATATACAATCAAATCATTATTGAACTTAAAACTCCATGGATAGGTTGTATCAACTGCTGTTTAAGACTCATTTTTCTAGATCAACTTATTCAAGCTTTATTACAAAGACTAAAACAATGTGTATTCTTGACTTTGTGTTATGTCCTGTGTAGAAAGTGATAAATCATACATTTCACTGAAATGTAAACATAAATATTTATTAATGGTAATCTTGGAAAATTATTGTAATAAATTTTTTTCCACATGTACAAACATGGTGTCCAATTGTCAATCGTTTACAATGTAAGCCTATGACATCAGCAGTAAGCAACTGTGAAGGCAACAGGATTAATGATCTGCAGCCTATCACATGTTTGATCACCCTCCAATATTGTGTTTGCATAATAGTATTAAATAATAATGTTCTCACACATTTTTTGCACATAAACCGGGGCGACACAACAGATCTTTCTTGTGTACCCATATCTCCTGGGTTTAACCGCTGTCTGGAGATCAGGTACTGTGGCAGAAAGATGTGTGGTGTGACACAACTGCTGTAATAATGCCACTAGAAAATGCTCCCTCACATCTTCTTTTGCTGAAATAAATTGAGCCATAAATAATTTGCATTTAAATGCCAGAATATCAAGACTATAAATCAGACAACTAGAAAGCAGTTGAGAGATAACATTTCTCCTTCAAAGCTTCAATGTCATGCAACATTTTTGTTATTTTACAATAGTTTTTTTTTTTTTTAATGTCATTACTGTGTCCTTTGTAGATTAGAGCTTTATACGATAACACACTAATCACATAGTTTATCGATTTACATTTTTTACAATCAATCAGAACATTGTCTGATAGATTATTGTGTGAGGTGGTCCACAGTGACGTCATCACGACCCTTGCGTGAAATGTGTAGGCCCAGATCCATTTTCACAAAATATACATCAGTAGTTGAAACAGCCTCACTGTGTCCTCCCAGTGCAAAAGGCCCCGTGGTGTCTGAAGAGCAGGACTGAAATAGATTTTTTTTTTTAAAGGGCAAAGATTTTCTAGATTGTAGCGAAGCATATGTGGCACTGCATCATGTTTCTCAAATGTGAGACAAACCTAGAGGGCACTTGATGTTTTATATACAACGGGAGCATCCAAGAGGACACATTTCTGCTGTTTGTTGAACATGGGGCACACATTTAATGCTATTGTATACTTCTACTTCACTATATAGAGGGATATTGATATTATATGTGTTACGCAGTTTCATTTATTTGACAGCTATAGTTGCATCAAAATGCTACTTGTGCTAAAGATTCACAAGAAAATCAATAATGTAATGACCATTCTCTAATAGGTACTGTTAAGTACTCTTTAAGTACACTTTTTAATTTTAATTAATGATTTTTACTTGTCAGGTATTTTATATTGAGTTATAACATCTAACAGTTAAGTAACAAGTAAAACATCTGAATATTGCTGCCATTGTTGCAAAACTAAATGTTATCTTCACAAACCATTTTCAAAAAAAGTACTATATTATTAGATATCTCCTGTGTTATTGTCAAACGTGCCTAATGTATTGTAAAACTCAGTTTCTATTTTAAGTAGCGCAGCCACATTTATTATGGAGACCATGAATGACCAATTAAAAGTAAGCATCCAATCGTCATTTTATACAATACTTTAGTTTGCAGAACGTGCAGAACTTCTCACCCAAAGCGCATGTTTTCGCGGAACCAAAGCACATCCATGTGTTTCTGAACGAGAGTCTTTAGTAGCTGGTACAACTAGTATGCTATCCTAGCCTGTAGCTAACCTGTCTGCCTTACGATCTTATTCTCGTATTCAGCCTTGTCTCTTCTTCAACATTTAGGTACGTGTTATTTGACTTCATTCAAATGGGTGTGTCTTATTTTTATGGAAATGTACTGTTAATGTAGCTAGTTGTCTGTCTGTTTAATTCCTTGTTAGCATAAATGCAAGGGGTGGGGTTTACGGTTGGTGAGTATTATAGTTTGTTTTTAACTAACTAACTTACCCTTTAAGATAAATATATCAGACATTGGCTCAGCATGAAAATTATTATAATTTTATTTTTTAGACATAAATGAAAAATGTAAACATTGATTTTCTTTGTCACGGGCTTCCGGACTACGAAGGTTCCGAATACTTGTAACACCGGTCCTCCCTCGCTTGGTGCTCCCCATCCTTGTTTCGTTCAGATAGCGCTCTAATTTCACAGAAGCCAGTTAACGTTAGCTCTCACAGTTAATTACCACCACTTGGTTCAGTGCGGTGGGGCAGGTTGAAGGCACTTTTTTCCCCAAGCGTTCTGTGCATCTGCATCAAAGTGAACCTGCCGTTTGTCAGATATGGCCAGTAGCCAGCAGGCCAACGACGGCACGGATCGGTCCGACCTGGTTTCTGAAGACGGCAAGAATAGCAAAACGGTCGTGTGTCAACGCTGCGGATCCAAAGTGCTGTGCCCGGGGATGGCTGTGTTTGCAGAGAAAGAGGTATGCTGTTTGACATGAAGCGGTGGGACTATGTCAGTGGTGTGCTATATTTGTATTGAATACGTCTGTAATTGGTTGATATAAATCAATCGAATAGTTTTCGTATGGCACCATTTCATCCAAGGCGATTTACGTGTTAATCAAACCAGTGGTACAATGCAACTATATACAGTTACTCAAATAATGGAGTTCAGTGCACATTTTAGGTACATAACTCGAGTATTTCTATTTGATGCTACTTTGCAAGTGTTCTAATACGGTTCATAGAGAACTATTCTAGTTTTACACCCACTAGATGTATTTGATGGAGTTACTAATTAATTTACAGAAGTCTTTTACATTATATCTATATATTGTATACAGTATATTATGCTTTGTTATAGATCAAACGATCCAACCATATAAACAACTTCACCCTGAGCAACTACAGCAGAACAATATCACTTGCATTGTAATGCATCAGCATTAATAATCAACTATAGTTTGTAGTTTACACTAACGGGCAATTTTAATGCATTCATATTTTGTACATTTCGCTGATATTTTTATTTAAGTAACATTTTCAATGCATTACTTTTACTTGTAAGTGGACATGTTTACATTCTAGTGTTGCTACTTTTATTTTACTAAATTGTCTGAAAACTTGTTCGAACAGTAAATGAAACGATAAGCAGAAACTGATACATACATTCATGCATTGCTTTAGGAGAATGCTAAACCAAATAAAAGGGTCTTGACAGCAGTACATTTCATGGTCTCAGATTAGCAGGCAGACTGTCCAAATATTAAATATGAAGGGGATTGGTGCCTTGTGATCTGAGAAATCACCAGGGTTTATATATACACTGAAAGCACAATATATATATATATATATATATATATATATATATATATATATATATATATATTGTGGCCATTTTGACTAGCAACAGACAGACAGCCACAGAGTGGTGTTGTCATTTTGTAATCTCTTTGATCCAGCTTGGTCTAACTATATACAATGAAACATAGCAATGAATATACTAGGTCCTCAGTGATTTTGAGTTCTTAAAAGAAATGTTTTCATATCATCTTTATCTATGTTTTCACCCTCCAGCTGTTTTTACCATCCATGCGGAAAAAGAGCGGCCTTAGCACCACAGAGAGCTCAGCGGACGGGGACACTCTGACCGCCCACTGGTTTGTGGACGACATGTACACTTTTGAGAATGTGGGCTTCACTAAGGACGTGGGGAGAATCAAGTATCTCATCTGTGCAGATTGTGAGATTGGACCGATTGGCTGGCACTGTTTGGATGACAAGAAAAGTTTCTATGTCGCTGTGGAAAGGGTGAATCATGCATAGTTTAAATGCATATGTGATCCCACATGAACTTAAACAAAATGTGTTGGCAGGCTATGCATCTTTTCATGGATTTATTCTCAGTTGATCCCAACCTAATCCATCATACAAACACTTACATAAACTGGTGTGTACAATGTGTATGATAAAAGGACTGTGTCACTCTCATTCTCCTCTCTCACACTAACAACAGTATGATCATCCTGTTCTAATAAAGATGTTTTTGGGAAGCTAATGTTGAATACCATCCTGGATAATGTGATGTAAATTCCCTCATCTCAGTGTCTTTTAACCCACAGAAAATAATCAGTTTTAGTCAGATTAAGAGATAAAACATAACTAACTCATTTTAACTCATTAAAATAGTTCAGTACTAAAATGATCAGATTAATCAATTGACACATTTGTATCATTGTTAATTGGTTACTTTTGTTTTTTAAAACTTTTGCTTATACAAATGCAGTTTGAAGATGATATGAGTGGATCTGTGAACTTGTAATAGGCATTTTTCAATATTTTTCGGACATTTTATAAATTGTGCGAATTCACTTAACATGTTTGATGGAATATTTAATATTGAAGACAATCATTTGTTTCAGCCCTAAACAAGTTACTCACTGTTTAGAAAAATCCATTCTCCATTTGCATGATTGTACCCTAAAAATACAGGGAGGGAATTCCATGTTAGTTTCGATGAGTATCATAGTCTGACATTCAGCTTGCTCCATGTCTTTTTGATGAAAGGGCTGCAAGAACATGTAACTTATTATATATAACATTGTCATTAAAGTGCATGCTTGTTCTCACGATTCTCAAGTACCCAACGAGGCAAGTCCAAATCATATTTGAGAAAATAAACTGGTTTAATTTCTAATCAAATGTGCATGGAAATTTACATTTAATAATTTAATTTTTAATAAGGCATTGTTGTAATTACTCTGGCTAATTCACAGACCTCACCAATACCTGCACATAATACCCACAGAAGAAATACTCATTATGAAAACAGTTTACAGCATGGGTGAACCAGCCATTTAAAAAGGTATTCTCTTTGTCACTGGATACTGTGATTTTGTTATTTGAAAGACATGTATTATTTCATGGCAGACAGGGATCTCTTACACGAAGTAGTCATTGTTGTTTTGTGTGTGCACCTACAATTAAAGGCTCTACCCCCAACCTGCCAGCTGAAGCCCAACAAATCCGAGACAGTGGTGGTAGTCAGCGGACAACAATTCAATTCAGTTTATTTTGTATAGCCCAGAATTACAAATTAGCCTCGGAGGGCTTTACAATCTGTACACATGCGACATCCTTGTCCCAGGACCTCACATCGGATCAGGAAAAACTCCCCCAAAACACTGAGTGATGATGGTGGCGCTTGTAGCTTACCGTGGTGCATTTTCAAACGAAATGTGTTTTATGGCTGTAGAGTATTATGTTCGGAATACTATAAAAATGGGTAAAAAAAGTGCTTGTGGTGAAACAAAGAACATCGACTTTCAAATCACTCATATAGGAAGTGGTAGCCCACGGTTATCAGCCAATGATACAGCTGTTGCTCCTGTTTAAGAGACTGATTTACAATGTACTATTGACAAACATTACAAATAGTTATTATTATAAAATAGATGTCGACAAATACAATAGATGACCTTACTAAACAGACAGCTTTAGCTGTATTTTGGTATTATTTATCAAGTGGCTTCGTGCACATTGTAAGAACGTGGCAACAACTGTAAATGCATTAATTAACAATAGAACCATGGCACATTTTACTATATTATAAAGGCTTTACTTGAGGCGTTCAGGAGTCAGTGAAGAATACATCACTCTCTGGTAATTACAATGTTTGTTATTAAAACATAAACAACATATGACCGTAGATTCTACCAATCAACGAGCTCCTCTAGACCATTTAAAAACGAAGTGCCGGTCTGCGCGCAACGATCTAGTGGGTGTGTTCGATTAGAAAACCCAAGGTACCATCTGATACGTCCATTATTCCGGCTACCCCGGGCGGGGTTAGGAGAGGCCGAAACCATTATGTCAACGGACTCAACAAGGTACATCCGCGTACAAAACGGGTGAATGAATCAAACTCATCCAACAAGGGGGCAATCATCTGATAGGAATTCACGAACCAATAAACTATATAATCCTTAATGTAAGAGTATTGTGCTCACAAAGTGTTAACTATGTGAGTGAAAACTCTACGGTAGTGTGTATGAAAATATTAAAGTAAATTTAAATAACGTAGAAGGCGTTAACTCTACTCTAACACTGCCCGATAGACTTTATTTATCTCATTCAAACATAACACAAATGAGCTGTATCAATGTCGTAAAATAAATTATACACACAATCCTGGCCTGTGAAATACATGTGAAAGTGTGCGGTTGCGTGCACAGTCAAAAACTGGTTGTAAAATGATCGTAGCCTATGAGTGTCTACGTTTTGAAGCGGAGGGACACAAGCTCTTGCTGTCACTTCGCGTCTCCAACTAGATAATTCGTCTTTGAGTTCAATGAGTGGAGAGTGGACATGAACTGAAAGACAAGACATTCATAGCGATTCATAGATTCGGCGTGAGGAAGCCCTTAAAAAAAATAATTCTGCTGGAGTCACAACGAAGATGCAACGATGACTCAACCACAGCTGAATGAGTTCATTCCTCCTCCGGAGTGCCCTGTTTTTGAGCCCAGCTGGGAGGAATTTGCCGATCCTTTTGCGTACATCAACAAAATACGACCCATTGCAGAGAAAACTGGCATCTGCAAGGTCCGACCACCGCCGGTGAGTATTTCTTTAATTTATTAGTTGTTCTGGGCTTTTTTATTTGTGTGGCGTGGTGTGTTGGCCTCAGCTGTTGTTGTTAATTTAGAAGGCAAAGTTGTGTTTTTAGACAGCTTTCAACATGGCGGATTGCGGCTCCCGAGTTGAATTGTCAGCTCGCCCGAGCCTGGAGTGTGTTGTGTTTGCAACAACGAAAGTGAAGCGCTGTCGGATGATGAAGACGGTGCTTGATCAAGTTTTTAACGTCCAAACACACGGGCGTGTATTTATTACAACGGTCATCTTTTTAAGAGCATAATTTCAACAAAAAATAAATAATTCAGATGTTGAAGTTGGCCTCTATGCAAATGTGATGGAAAGTGTTTACGTTAGCGCAGAATGAAATGCTTCCTGGACGTGTCGCACGGAAATCAGCTCACCAAGATTCAAACTAATATTTTGAATCTTGCTTTTAACAGTTGGTTGAATGTGTAGCTCAACTTTCTCGACAGGATTTGAAGGATTTAGCCAGTATGAGGTAACCAAGCTAACGTTAATCAGGCCCGTTTAAAGCTGCAGCTGTCTGACATGTAACGTTAACGATTCTAACGTTACGTACGTGCTCGGTGACCAACTGTTTATGGAGAGAAGAGACGGTTTAACGGCTCAACGGACACTCCGTTTCTCTTTTTTTAATCGGAGCTTTCACATGTTTGAAACTTATTTGAATGCGATTATTTTAATTTGTTGACGGCGTTTTTGGTGTGTTTTTTTAAAGCTAACTTGCAGAATAACGTTATATCGTTATTATAAAAGCAACTGTCGGACTTTATTTGATTTCTTTCTGATTTGAAGGATTATTTTTGCCACAATCCACACCTAACATGTCGCATGAGTCAAATATTATCAGAACAGTAAGTAGAGGAAGTAACGTTTGTAATAGACATTTTAAAATGCACACAATTGAAATGTATCTCACAATGATCTTGATTATGTTGGGAAGGGGTGGGAAGATATTTATTCAAGGGTGTGTCCAAGCTTCAACGCCAATTAGCTAGATAGAGGGCACATTTCTGGAATAGCAATTATAATGGGTGATTCTCCCATGTTGTAATAATATTAATATTACCTTTAATTTTTGGCAGTTACCAATGTATAACTTTAAAAAAACATTGAGGTCATGGATGCAAATTGTTTCATGTAATCTGTTTGCCATAATATAGACTTAGGTAGGTTTAAATAAGGAAGTTTATAAGCCTGTTTACAGGCGAAACCGGACGAGTAGGGCTGCAATATAACCAAAGAAGGGTGGGACTGCTTGGTGTTTGTTCTCCCAAAAGAAACCTTCTTTTGAAGGCATGGTTGAAAGTGCACAGCTCATGTACACAAGAGGGCAGTGGCAAAAGCTTTGAGCATAGATTAGAAGCCGAAGGTCTTCCTTTACACCAGCTAGACCAAGGAACTGTTGGTTGTCCTACTACTGCTTTTTTTTTAATGGATTTTTGTCATATAGAAATACTACTGCTCCAGGGTGGTTTTGAGAGCCAAACAAACAATCTTAAATCCTTTAGCAATAAGAATCATGAGTGGATTTCTACAAAAGCAAAATTGAGGTGCATCATCCTGGAGACTTGTATGGCAAAGGTTCATGCAGTGTACATGTTACGTGCTGTGATGTGATGTTGTGTGGAACATTTTAATGTTTCACGGTGCTAATCCCACAGCAACATTGCATTTAGCAGGTGGTCCGTTATAATGCAAATGCTGACTTGTAAATATGAACTATGTGCTTCTGTACCCATTTAATAAATATTGTGATGGTGGAATTGGGTCCAGCGCTTTAGCCTAGTTTCTAGGCTCGGCCGAAGCAAGTCACCACATCTCGAATGCCAATTTGGCACATTCACTTTACTTTTTTTACACTTTCTTTTTTTGTCTTTTCACCACTTCTAATCTATATTTTCGTACCAATTTGAACCACATCTCTAATGTAAATCGGGTGACAGCATCCATATATTGCTATATTTCTGTCTCCATTAAGGCTTTGAATTTCCCTTCTTTCTACATATTGTTCGAGGTTTTTCCATTTGGGTTCATAATTGTTGTTACACCAGTAGATTACTGGTCTAATTTGAGCTGCATGGAAATATCCCCTGAGGTTTGGTAATGCCATGCCCCCTTTATTTATCTGCAGTGTTTCATATTTGACTCTTGGCCTTTCACCGTTCCATATAAACCTTAAAATAATTTCTATCCCAGGCTCTGAATTGTTTCTCAGGGGTCACATAATCTGTTCTTCACGACATCTCAAATGCCAATTTGGCACATTCACTTTTCAATGCAACAATGTAGTGTTAGTTGGAGTTTGGCTCTAAGATTTGAGCTTTGTCATTTGAAAGCAAAAGTTGATATCTTCATTTGCTTATATACACTTGTAATATGTTGATGGGTCAGTCTCCACAAATTACTCTGTACTAGGAGTGAATGGAGAAATACTTCAATATGAAAAAATTAGAGCAAATGTTTAAAATCCAAGATAGGTGGGAGCTAGTTATTGCTTGAGACTAGTTATCTAATTAGAAAACAATCTTTACCTTGCCAACAAAGCTGCTACAAGCCCATTCAGTTAATCTAATTAGGGCCCGAGACCCTTATGCTGGCACTTTGCAAGGGGAAAAGAGGGTCATGGCCTAAAGTTGCATACTTCAAAATGTCCACACATATCAGAATCTGTGAAAATACTTATCGGATTGGGGTGTCGGGAAAAAGTTGGAAATATTAGCTCGGTGGCGCCCCCTTGTGTTGGAAAAGCTAATACTTTTTTCCGCAATGGCCGATTGACTTGAAATTTGGTACACATGTGCACTTGGACCAGCTCTACAAATATGTTCAAGGGGACCATAAAATGCGCCATATTAGATTTTCCGCCATTTTGAATTTTGTAAAAAACAAGTTTTTTCCATTTTATCCTAAACCCTTGGTCCGATTTTCACGAAAAGTTATGTGGTTAATTATTGGTTCAATATCATCCGAACTTATGAAAATAGTGTTGATATCTCATTGCGTTCAGAAGATATGGGCCAATTAACATCTAAGGGGTGTGGCCTAATATTTAAAGACCCATAACTTCCAAATGACTTGGTCTATCCTCACCAAATTCCTAGCATATGTTCACATTATATCCCTTAACTCGGCCATACATGATCTAATCTGCTCCATATTTCTCATATGGCATGACATACTGACCCTGAAAACATCCATATGTTAATTTTGAATTCAAGTCATAGCGCCACCTAGTGGCACATTTTTAACCTTTTCTTCACGTTTTGGGGAGTTGTAAAACAGCGAACTCCTCCTAGAGATTAAACCAGATTCATTCCAAAGTCAGGCAGTGTGATCTTGACACCTAAGTAGTGAAAAGTTATCAAAGGATTTTAAAAATATAAAACTTTGTGCGTAGGCCGCAACGGCCCATTCGCCATGAAAATGGAAGTTGTTTTAACTTGGCCATACATTATGTAATCTGCTCCATATTTCTCATATGTCATGACATACTTACCCGGAAGACATCCATATGTTAATTCGAATTCTAGTCATAGCGCCCCCTACAAATATTAATTTAAGCAGCCCCAGTGCTACGTTTGGCCTACATGTCTAAAACTTGGTAGACATATGTAACACATGTAAACGAAAAAGAAAGTCTCTTGGGACCATGCTCCAAACTGTACCGGAAGTCGGCCATTTTGATTTCTGTGTGATTTTTCATAATTTAGCCCATTCCTCCTAGGCAAATCATGGGATAGGCTTCAAATGTAGTCAGTGGTCTAAAATCCTTGGTGATTAACATTTCTGAATTGAAGATGCTTTTCCATCACACAAAAAAACCTCTCGTGGACACTTGGGCCAACGGTCGCAGACACTCGGCCGCGCGAACCGGCGTCCAGCAAGTACCTCGACGTGCGTGAATTGTCGAGGGCCCGATCAATGCTGCTCGCAGCTTTAATTTAGATTGGTATGTGGCCTGGTTTTTCTGAAAGCACAAACACGGTGTTTAGCCTAGAATCTGAGCCATTAAGGACAAAGTAATTATCCATTCAGTGCTGTTCCAGAGCAAGATTATTGTCTTTTGTCTTTTAAACATGTCTTTTGTACGTGTTGTTGTTTTTTTTATTTAAATTTTTTTATTTTTTGTGTGTTGTGTGTTTTTTTTCTATAAAAAGCATAAAGATTATTATAATCTTCATGCACTTCGGTCTAATGTATTTTATAAATACTTTTGGATTTAATGATGTACAAATGAGAATATCTGGTTGACTCTTGAGCCATCACTGACACCATGTTTTCTAGTTTTGCAGGAAGTTGTGTGAGTAGGTGTGCATGTGCATTAATACCAGACATGTCAGTGTTTAGTTTGTGCATGCAAAACAAAGCCAAAAAATAAACATTTAATCAACCATTATTAGATGTATGTTTGCACACACGCGATGACTTCCTGTATGTATATTAATGGTTTACTAGAATAATAGCAGTCTCTTGGAAGTACAGATTAGTGTATAGTCAGGATTAGTTTTAGATTGTTACTCCGTATTGACTGCAGGCATGCTTGGAAAGGGGATCAGTAGATAGATCTTTAAATATCACACTTGCGTATATAATCATTTAAAATAATAATCCGCAACAAAGACTACATCTAATCGGTTTGAGTGACGTTTGGTAACAAATAAAAAAAACAGGGCCCAGCTGGTTTAAGAAATAACTTGCACTTGCTTTAAATTCTTTTGTAAATAAAAGTATAAATTCATGACCAGGTTTTAAAGACTTATGTCTTCAATTGCAGCTGCGAGCCACAGACAGGCTGAGGGGGCCAGAAACACATTTTGTGTTTTCATGGGATTTATTCAGAAAGAAAGAAATTGCCCGTTACTCCAGCCTGATCCCTGATGGAGACTTGTTTTGAGTGGTTTGACTTCAACTTCTCTTCACGTCGGGCCTTGTTGAGCATGCTATACTTTTAGTGGCAAACGCATTTTTGATTCAAATACTTTTATTTCAGTGTAAACATATTTGATGTCATTTTGCTTCATGAAATGTTTTTTTTTTAAAATTCTCTCAGGAATGGCAGCCACCATTTGCCTGTGATGTTGACAGACTGAAATTCACACCAAGGATACAAAGACTTAATGAGTTAGAGGTACATGTATTATGTTTTGTAAGATGTGTAAAATGCAGTTCGTGTAAATGGAAATTTGGTAAATAAATAATCCTGTCAATTAATTATTTTATTCTTGCACTTTAAATCTGAAGTTATTGATGAAATGTTCTTGTCTTTTTATTGCTTGGGAGACATTGACAAAACATCTGATAAATCCTTGTTAAACTGTTAACTTTTGTTTCTCTGTGCTTTTAGGCTCAGACCAGAGTCAAGTTGAACTTCCTGGATCAAATAGCAAAATTCTGGGAGTTTCAAGGATGCACTCTGAAAATCCCTCACGTGGAAAGAAAGATTTTGGATCTTTACCAGCTGAATAAAGTGTGTGCAAATCCTCACTGGTGTTAAAATCAGGACAAATTAATCTTGATAAAGATAACATGCAGACTAAATGCATCATTTTTCTCTTTCCAAGCTTGTGAATGAAGAAGGAGGCTTTGATGCCGTCTGTCGAGAGCGGCGCTGGACTAAGATATCTGTCAAGATGGGCTTTGCTCCAGGCAAGGCTATTGGCTCTCATCTGCGGGCACACTATGAGAGAATCCTCTACCCATACAACCTGTTCCAGAATGGAGGCAATCAGCCTGTACGTCGCTTATGTTTTCTTTTCCCACTAGAGCAGCAGTTGCTAGAAATGTTAAACAAATTGTTTAAAATTTAGTAGATGTTAATCGGAAGAATTAATTGTCAATTTACGTGCTTTTTTTTCCATCACTGTAATGATTATAAACCACAGGTAATGACTAGAACTCTCGCTCTACCAGTGCAATACACACCGTATTATTATAGTTGACAACATTATAATTCAGTCTTTATTTTAATTTAGTTAAAAGGGTTTTTGACCGAGTCTTAGTTCAGTCCTGAGAATAGAAACAACAGTAGCAAAACAGTGCCAGGTATTGAGTATGGTCAGTGTCATAAAACTGACAAGCGCAAATCAAATGGGACCATTTTGAAATGTAAGGATCGCACTGCTTTTTTGAGAAACACAAACATTTGTCTCTAACTCAATACCGTCAGAAGAATGATGCTGGCGTTTGGTGTCTTTAAAGAGGTATAATAAAGGGACTTGAAGGAGATTGTATTGATATTATATATTTGGAGAGTGTCTGTCTGATTTGGTTCATTTTGCCTTAAATGTAGAGACTTTTTAGGTTTTTGTTGCACTTAGTTTTTACTCTTGGTAGTTCAGTGTTTCGTGTCTTACATTCCCCAACTTGTCTTTGCAGAGAGCCACCTTGACCAATGACACTAAAGATAAAGAGTACACCCCACACGACCTGCCGCAGCGGCAGTCTGTCCAGCCTCAGGAGACCTGCAGCATTGCTCGCCGTGCGAAACGCATGAGATCTGAAGTGAGTCCAATCTTTCTATCTCGCTCGCTCTCTCTGGCTGACATTGTCACTTGTGCCATTCATTATGTGTATGATATGTGTGTTGATAAAGTTGGATGTTTTTAAGTAAAAGTTAATATTAATCCACACAAAGGATAAAGGACTACCAGTTCAACCAATCTATATTGCGACTGTGACAATATTTCACTTTGATAGTGCAGCTACATGTTTGTTTTTTTTATAGCAGTTGTCACGATTAAAAGAGTAATCCTCCTTATCGAGAGCCTGTTGTTCTTTGGTTTCTGTTTCTCACTGACTCTCACTGACTTCAACAGAGAGGCAGTTTTAAAACCGAACCAGGGGAAGTTTGTGAGAATCGTCCCAATCTCAGGAGGAGGATGGGAACGTATGTTGTCAAACAAGAACCTGGTAAGGACAAAGCAAGCAGTGCTGCTTGGTTTATAGAGGAAAAAGGGGATTGTGTCAGATGTGATCAGAGACATTATTCGAAATTCTTAAAGCTTCCATGAGCCTTCCTCTGTGTCTTTCAGTGAGACCGGTGGTTACTGAGGTGAAACGGGAGCCCATTAAACATGAGAATCCAGTAGATTATGAAGAAGAAACTGTACTAGATAAGAGACGTCCCTCGAGTAAAGTAAGTATATTGTTTTGTGTTGAAATGTTGGCTTACAACACATTAGTACACCAGTAAAAACACATGTATCCATGCTGTAGTGTTGTTCCATGCTGTACATTATGTCTCCTCAGATAGACCAGTACATGTGCCTTGTTTGTGGCAACGGGACTGCTGAGGACCGCCTGCTGTTGTGTGATGGCTGTGATGACAGCTATCACATCTTTTGTCTGATGCCTCCCCTCCACGATGTTCCCAAAGGCGACTGGAGGTGTCCCAAGTGCCTGGCTCAGGTGAACAAACCCTCTGGCAGCTAAATACTGGCAGAGAAGCTCATAATTGGGAACAAGAGAAAAAACATCTGTCTGATTATTCACAAATATAATACAACGCGAAGTGTTTCCTAACGTTTTTTCCTTCTTTTTTATTTTTATTTTACAGGAATGTGGCAAACCTCCTGTTGCATTTGGCTTTGAGCAGGCCGGCAGGAGCTACACCCTCCAGGCTTTTGGTGACATGGCCGATTCCTTCAAATCAGATTATTTCAACATGCCAGTCCATGTGAGTTTGCATCACTTGTTCATTGATAATCAAGTGGTTTCCATTTTACTCAAGCCAGCCTCAGACTACAGGAGTTTTAGGTTGTTTTATCCCTGATTCACCCCATTGACAATCGGGAGAAATCTGGCCTTAAACCTTGATCGGTACCGATATTCTGCCCAGATTGAGTAATGTGAGGGGTTTACAGATCCAGTCATTAAACTGTTCATAGCGCTCATTAATTTCAAACATGTTTGTGGGTGGGAGTTAAAGTCTGTATGATTACGTCTTGTGCTTTCTGTGCGGGACCACGATGGCCAATGAGAGAAACAAGCCGGTGCAGCTGACTGTTGAATTTATTTAACTTGAACGTTACTGGAAATGATAAAACTTTATAGAATAAATAGGAAAACTATATTTGGTTATGGGTTGTAAAGGGGGAAATTAATATAATGGTTTATATCGACAACCTTCTAAGATTCTTTTTTTTTTTCCACATCTAAAAACATGCTAAATTATCACCTAGGTTTATACCAATTATAGTGCATTCAAGATTTGTTCAAGGAATTTGAACATATCTTGTATTTTGAACCAGATATACATCTGAAAGTCGTTTTCCCCAAAACTTTAATGACTTGTGCTATAAGATGATAACATACATGTTTGACTCAGTGGAAACAAAAGTTGTGCTGACATGATTACAACCACCAAACCCCTGCTACAGATTAGCATGCACAAACTATTCCAATCAATTAAAATTAATCTGGTTTCTGAGCAGATTTGGAAGATCTTTGAGGACAACAGTCCTGAACTTTCTGTTTTTTTAAATTTTGGACTGGAACAAAGGAATGCTTTGATAACACACTTCCAAAGAGTCCTTTTTGTCTTATCATATGTTGTTCCCACTCTCACACAACACATCCTGTGAACATACTCTTACTGCACAAAGAGTGAACGAGGTTAGAGGTCTGGCTTGGAGGGGACGGAGGGGACCTAATGAGCAGCTAGTTTGAGACGTAAATTATTGTCTAGCTTGATTCTTGAAACATATAATGTTGTCATTGATCCCAGCAGATATATTCTGACGTGTCCAGTGAAAACACTATTCTTAATCTGTTTGAGCTTGTGATCAAACTAGCTTCAGTTTCTAGACTAGTGTGAATATGGCACCCAATCACACCATGTCATTTCCTTTTGTGCTTTAGATGGTTCCCACTGAGCTAGTGGAGAAGGAGTTCTGGCGTCTAGTCAGCACCATTGAGGAGGACGTCACTGTGGAGTACGGAGCAGACATCGCCTCCAAGGAGTTTGGGAGTGGTTTCCCTTTGAGTAACAGCCATTTTGAAGTCACTCCTGAGGATGAGGTACAATCTGTCTGCTGTTTTGAGGATGGTGTTTTATTTTTGTCTAAAAACATTAAGAGAATTATATGTGGTTAGGGATTGTAAAGGGGGAAATGTATATCATAGTTTACTCCACAACCTTTAAATATTGATTTTGTCCATGGCATCAACATGCAAATTGATTACCTGGGTTTATACGAATTATAGTGCAAGTATAGCACCAAACAGTGGAATACTACAAATGATGTTGGGTTTTTCAAAACAACCATAGTATTTCCTAATGCAATGTAGGTTTTTGACTGGCTCCTGGGGAAAAAACTAACGGCACTAAAATAATGTGATTATCAGTTTTCCCTGTGATAACACCTGCTGAACTAGGCTTTATTTCACTAAGAAGTCAAGTGCATTGAGATCTGTGTCCGACCTGCAGCATTACCTGAGCAGCGGCTGGAACCTGAACAACATGCCGGTGCTGGAATCCTCTGTGCTGAATCACATTACAGCCGACATCTGCGGGATGAAGTTACCCTGGCTTTATGTGGGGATGTGCTTCTCCTCCTTCTGCTGGCATATTGAGGACCACTGGAGCTACTCCATAAACTATCTTCACTGGTAGAGTACACTCTCTAAACTCTATTGTGTATCTGTTATAGTGATGTTAATGCAGAAGTTTGACTCTTACACAACAAGCAATTTCTTTCACAAGAAATGCATTTTTGTTGATCTGATTCATTCTTCAAATAAATTGTGTAATGGCACTTGTTAAGTGTTTTTTTGACATGTTTGCAGGGGGGAGCCAAAGACGTGGTATGGGGCTCCTGGTTATGCCGCAGAGCACCTCGAGTCGGTCATGAAGAACCTGGCACCTGAGCTGTTTGAGTCCCAGCAAGACCTCCTTCACCAGCTGGTCACCATCATGAATCCCAACACGCTGATGAACAACGGCGTCCCGGTAACCTGCTCTCAATGTTACTCATTTATTAATCATCACATTTAAATGTCAGACACAAAGCGATATCTTTGTACACTAAGTGTGATGACGAAGTTCCTTACTTTTAAATATTACACATCACAGTTGCACAAAAAGTATGTCAGTTAATATAAATCAAAGAAGATAAAGAAAATGTCAACCTGTTGCAGTGTCTTACCACTTTATGGGAGAATATCTTTTGAGAACCATCAGAACTTTGCTTGTTTCAACATGATCAGTCTCAATATCATCCTTATACCAAATGGTAACACTTACAGCTTGTCATTTCTTAATTTTTATTTTCTTACTGATTATTAGATCTATCGCACCAACCAATGTGCAGGGGAGTTTGTCATCACTTTCCCCAGAGCCTACCACAGTGGGTTCAACCAGGGCTTCAACTTTGCTGAAGCTGTCAACTTTTGCACCATGGACTGGGTAAGAAAATGTGTTTTCACAACACTAGATCATTTTAAACTGGTCTTGCTGTAAAGTCATCTAGTAGGAGTTCTGTTTATTAGAATTTACTGATAAATATATATTTTGCTCCAGCAGAGATAGTTAAGTATGCCTATAACAAATTGTAGAAAACAAAAGTTGTGAAAAAATTGTCTAATAATTGTATTTGTATTGCACCTTTCATGCCAAAATGCAGCCACAAATAGTTTACAAAACACGATTAAAAACAATTGTATAGGAAAATACATAATACAGATTAAAAGGTATAAAAATCAGATATTCAGGTACAGAAGCAAATTCTTTTGGCTTTAATAGTTACCCATTGCTCCTAAACTCAAACCCGTCTATATATTTTCTGACAGATGCCCATCGGCCGTAAATGTGTGGCACACTATCGCCAGCTGAGCAGGTACTGTGTCTTCTCACACGACGAGATGGTTTGTAACATGGCCTACAAAGCAGACGCGATGGATGTCAATCTGGCATCCAAAGTGCAGAAGGAGATGACCGTCATGGTCCATGAAGAAGAACAACTGAGAGAGAAGATTAATAAATTGGTGAGGAGGTCTTGTCTTAAGGATATTTTGCATTTGTTTTTGTTCAATGATGGCAGGAGGCAGGTTTAATATTTCAGCACACATGATTGACATCCAGGAGGTAAAGTGAGTTAACAGGACACAACTACTTTATTTTCTCAATGGTCTAAAATATGGAAACTAAACACATTTGAAGAATTGCAACTTGTTAGAATTAAAAATCTTAATCTCATTCATTTTTATTTAGTTTTCAGTATTGGCTCCTCTGGGGCAGTTATAGCCAAGTGGGTACACCCGTAATCACGTCGTCAAGAATACATTAGAGAGAACTTTAAGACTATTGTTTGTCTGTTCAGGTCTACTCTGCAGCTCAAATTACTGATTTTTTTGGGCATATGTTTTCTCTAGGGTGTGGTGCAATCTCGACAAGTTGATTATGAAGTTCTCCCTGATGAGGAGAGGCAGTGCAGCAAGTGTCGAACCACCTGCTACCTGTCTGGCATCACCTGTGCCTGCAGTCCTGGCAAGATGGTGTGTCTGTACCACACCCGGGACCTCTGCTCCTGTCCTCCTAGCAACCTTACACTCCAGTGAGTCTTCAGTAACCACAACAACTGATCATACTTGCTCTCTTCTGAATTTGACTTGTGCTTTGTTTTTAGTACTATTATGAATTGTCTGAATATTTTTTTTAAATCTCATTAGATCTCATTAACATCAAAATCCTGATAGCTCTTAGAATATACAATTTGTGTTTTCTAATAGTCATTTCACATTTGGCAGTAGGTATAAGACATATTTCTTTTTATTGGAACTTTAACTGAAAATTATCAGTCATCATTGCATATTCATTGCCTCGTTTTTGTCTTTCCCTGCAGTTACAAGTTTACACTGGAGGAGTTGTATCCGATGATGGAATCAGTGAAGCTGCGTGCCGAGTCCTATAAGGAATGGCTCTCTAGTGTGCAGGACATCCTGGAGAACAAAGGAAACAAGAAAAGAGGTTCGCCAATGGGGAAAAGCTAAATACTACAAAACTCAATAATCCAAATTGTATGTATGTATGTATGTCTAAAAGTTTGTACTACTTTCTTTTCAGGTTTGGAAGAGCTTCACAGCCTGGTGGAGCAGGCAGAAACAAAGGCGTTCCCACAAATCAGCCTCCTGGATCAGCTACGCACAGTCGCATCAGAAGCTGATAAAGTTGCTGTCATGGCCCAACAGCTTCTTAATGGAAAGAGGCAGACGAGGTACAATGTTAACAGATTTTCACACCTGGCTTTTTGTTTTGTTTTATTGGAAATTACAGTTTTCCACTGATTGAAACTGTTTTGTGTAGTTATCTTTTCTTATTGTTACTGTTGTTTATAATTGTCTATTGTATCATTATCGGAGGTATTAGGGCTCAGTTACTGTTCCTATTTACAATTTAACTTGCTCGACAAAGGTGATGGAATGCAGACTTTAATTTCAAGATTCCAATATTGTAGTTCAGAGACTACATTACTTATTTGGTTTATCTTAGCCATTTTCAGACAATTCTGTCATTTGACATTCATAGATCTGCTGTTTCTTTTCTATATTTTTATATCAGGTATCGTTCGGGAGGAGGAAAGTCTCAAAACCAGAACGAGCTAACTGTTGAAGAGCTGAGGTCTTTTGTCCGACAGTTTGATAACCTGCCGTGCAACATCCGACAAGCTCCTTTACTAAAGGTTAGATAGTTTGTGTAGAGGCCCTAACACTTTTCCAATGTATTCTTAAAGTCACTAGGGGGCGAACGGGAGAATATTTTTGGATGCGGTTCAGCCACAAACAAATTCACTGTCCAGTGCACTGTGTCTTTTTCAATCCGTACTCCGTAGCATAACATTAGCGATGTCCAATACCCTTGCAATACATTACATGTTGGTTACAGCACAACACAGGATCACGCTGACATGACCACGCTGACATGACCACGCTGACATGACCACGGTCAAAAACAGTTTGCTTCCCATCCACACCTGTTTTCATTAGCAGGCACTTGCCTATATGCCTTTTTAATGTTAATGTGCCACCCTGTGTTCAAATGTAGAAACTGCATTCCCAATTTACCCGTTGTTTCCCTCAAAGATATAAGAAAGCAACAAAACTACATTATCGCTCCAACAGTTTTGAATAGAAACATTAACTTATTTATATGACGACCTGAATCTTAAATTTAATTGGTTGCTTGGAAAAAAATTAGCACAAATTTAAAGCTTTTTACTTTAACGTTGTTCTGTGTCATCACATTTTCACATTATATGCAGTATAATAATGTCTGAACATAACGAGTGAATTTGGCTTAATTTTAGAATGTGGTCTTGTCTGACGAGTCAAATCCGTCCCTAAATGCCTGTTGAATGTGACCTCCAGGACCTGTTGACCCGGGTGGATGACTTCCAGCAGCGCAGTGAGCATCTCCTCTCTGATGAGTCACCCAGCCCGCTGGAGCTGCAGGACCTGCTGGACGAGAGCCTGGGCCTGGACGTGGAGCTGCCCCAGCTGCCCCTGCTGCGGGAGAGACTGGAGCAGGCCCGCTGGCTGGAGGCTGTGCAGCAAGCCAGCAGCCGGCCAGAAAGCCTCTGCCTGGACACCATGAGAAGGTTGATAGACCAGGGTGTGGGTTTGGCCCCTCACAGCTCTGTGGAAAGAGCCATGGCTCGTCTGCAGGAGCTGCTGACTGTGTCGGAGCAGTGGGAGGAGCGGGCCCTCAGCCATATGGAAGCCAGGTGAGGACACTGAGCAGCAATGGGCCTTAGTTTGTCTGGTCATAGCTCTTATCTTATTTTTTGCTCACACTGCCTGGGGTTTAGGTGGAAACAAAAAAAAGGATAAAGTATTCAATGATAAAAGTATGATCCAACAAAACAGACTACCCACTCTTCTCTAACCCATAACCTGTTCCTAATCAAATTCAGGAACAACTTAGTTTGGTTCCAGTAGTAAACTTGCGTACTAAAACTTTATTAAAATAATGTAAAGTCTGTATTTCTAAACCGTGAATTCCTACTTTTTGTTTTGTAAATGTAGTTCTCTTAAAAAGTGGTGTCAGAGAAAACGTGAAATCAGCTTTAACTTTAGACGGTGCCGAGTGAAATGTGCCAAGTCTGCAGAGCTGGATCATGTTGGATAAAGAGGATCATGGTGTTGTGACAGTGTTTAACCCTCCGAGGGCTCCACAGAGACTACACACTGTAAATCACCAGACTCTACAATAGCAGGCATTACATTACATTACATGTCATTTAGCTGACGCTTTTATCCAAAGCGACTTACAATAAGTGCATTAAACCATGAGTCCAAACTCAGAACAACAAGAATCAAGCAAGTACAATTTCTTTAATAAAGTTAAACTACAAAGTGCTATCAGTAAGAGCCATTTAAATGCTACCAAAGTGCTACGACGGCGCTACCTTCCCTATTCAAGGTATAGTCGAAAAAAGATGTGTTTTTAGTTTGCGACGGAAGGTATAGAGACTTTCTGCTGTCCTGATGTCAATGGGGAGCTCATTCCACCACCTCATATGATCTGATACTGGATGTTTAGATACATCTATCAAAAATGCCGTCCTATTTTAGTAGGATTCAAAACTGAAACGCAAAAGATAAAGTGACAATCCCACATGGGATATTGTATAAAACCTGAACATGTAAATTGTATTTAATAAAGCTCATGTCTCTTCACAGGCCGCATCGCAACATGGAAACACTCGATGCCGCTCTACAAGAAGTAGAAAACATCCCTGCTTATCTGCCCAATTGTCTGCAGCTGAAGGACGTCGTCACCAAGGCCAAGAAATGGCTCCATGAAGCCGAAGCACTTCAGGTGAAATATACTTCAAGTTAAACCATGCTTTATGTTCCCGGCTCTTAACACTTGGCCTGAGATGGTCAGAGATTGTTGAGTTTGGATTATAAATCCAAATGTTTGCAGCTCGGTGGACGTATTCCTGTGCTGGACAGCCTCTCTGAGCTGCTCCTCAGAGCAGAGGGCATCCCGGTGATGCTCGAACCGCTGAGTCGGATAGAGGTCCTCGTCAGTGACGTGCAGACCTGGAAGGAGAGCGCGGCAAAGACATTCCTACTGAAAAACTCGCCTTTCTCTCTCCTTGAGGTAAAAAGCTGTTAGTAACTGTGTGTGTGTGTGTGTGTGTGTGTGTGTGTGTGTGTGTGTGTGTGTGTGTGTGTGTGTGTGTGTGTGTGTGTGTGTGTGTGTGTGTGTGTGTGTGTGTGTGTGTGTGTGTGTGTGTGTGTGTGTGTGTGTGTGTGTGTGTGTGTGTGTGTGTGTGTGTGTGTGTGTGTGTGTGTGTGTGTGTGTGTGTGTGTGTGTGTGTGTGTGTGTGTGTGTGTGTGTGTGTGTGTGTGTGTGTGTGTGTGTGTGTGTGTGTGTGTGTGTGTGTGTGTGTGTGTGTGTGTGTGTGTGTGTGTGTGTGTGTGTGTGTGTGTGTGTGTGTGTGTGTGTGTGTGTGTGTGTGTGTGTGTGTGTGTGTGTGTGTGTGTGTGTGTGTGTGTGTGTGTGGGGCTGCACGGTGGTGTAGTGGCTAGCACTGTCGCCTCACAGCAAGAGGGCCGCGGGTTCAATTCCCGGTCGGAGCGGTCCTTCTGTGTGGAGTTTGCATGTTCTCCCCGTGGCAGCGTGGGTTCTCTCCGGGCTCTCCGGCTTCCTCCCACAGTCCAAAGACATGCTGCAGGTTAATTGATCTCTAAATGTCCCATAGGTGTGAGAGTGAATGGTTGTATGTCCCTACATGTGCCCTCGATGGACTGGCGGCCTGTCCAGGGTGTCCCCTGCCTTCGCCCTATGTCAGCTGGGATAGGCTCCAGCGCCCCCGCGACCCTAATGAGGATAAGCGGTATTGAAAATGGATGGATGGATGTATGTATGTCTAATGGTTTTTTATTATTATTTATGTTCTCAGGTGCTTTGTCCAAGATGTGATGTAGGCACTGGGCATCAAAAGTCGAGATCTAAAAAGGCAAAAGAAGCTACACAGATCAGTAAAAAATCTCCAACAAAACTGGAGTCTTTGAGTGACGTGGAGAGAGCTCTCTCTGAGAGCAAGGACTCTGCCTCTGCCGTGAGTGTGAATGCAGTATTTTATCTTTTCTCAGTTACAGTAAAAGTTGGGGGGTTGGGTTACATTAACAACATTCCTTATTATTGCAACTAGCTGCATTTTTCATCTTGTTTTAACAGTTACTGTTCTGAATTTTCAAGAAACCCTACTGTCCTAAAATATACTGCAACTACAAATAAAACGAGTCACATTTGAATATTTACAGTTACAACTGTAAATTGTATTGGTGTGACACCACAACTGTACAGAAATCCTGATTGCTCATTTCAAAGCAAAGTTTCTGAATATGGGCTACGTGTATTTCTCAATGGGTGTTTTGAAAAAGAATTACATGAAAATTGCACTTTTTACAATATGGGACCTTTGAATAGTAGGGCTCAAAAACCACCCAAAGAAATGCTAAATGATTTTAAAAACATATGGCATATTACAATGCAATGTTCCCGGTTCACTTCTGGGAGCTTTCTGACAAACGCTGTGACTCATACTTTACATAAAGAAATGCATATACCCCTATATTGCTAAAACAATGAAATCCAAAAGGCAGGGGAAAATGATTGATTTATTATCAATCATGAACACTATTTCAACAGTGTGGTGATGTTACCTTAACAGCCCTAATTACAATAGTGGGTATGAGCCTAATTTGTAGACTGAGAATGAGATTATTCTTTAATTTGCATTTATTGAGTTACATTTTCCACTTTCACAGATGGCAACTCTCGCAGAGGTCCGCCAGAGGGAGATGGATATCTTGTTGGCTCTGCGTGCTTCAAACGAGTCCAAGCTTGTTCCGGCTGAACACTGTTGTGCACTTGGTGTTTGCGTTTGCCAAAAGGCCCCTTCAGGTGCCATGATGCAGTGTGAACTCTGCCGAGAAGTTTTCCACTGCGGTTGCGTTACAACACCGGTAAACCTCGAGTACGGCCAAGCCTGGCTCTGCCCACTTTGCCAATGGTCGAGGAAACCCCCTCTGGACAAGGTCCTGCCTTTGTTGGCTTCACTGCAGAGGATTCGTGTACGGCTGCCAGAAGGGGACGCCCTGCGCTTCCTCATCGAAAGGACGGTGCGCTGGCAGCACAGAGTTCAGCAGGCATGCACAGAGGGGGTGCTGAAGAAAGTGTCAAAGATGGTCAGTGGAAACATTAAGAGTATCTTAATGTTATAATTCACCATCACAGGGTCTGTTTGCGTTGTGGGTGACATTGATGTTGTAGACACACTGAGCCCTGTCAAGTATACTTAAGTTGATTGTGACACCACCTGCTATAATTATTATTATTATTATTAGTGGCATTGCTATTGGTATTACCAATACCATTACTGCTTCTATTATCATTATTATTCTATTACATCCATTGTGATTTTTGGTAGTTGTAATTTTTTCATCATGCCTACAACTAATATGAATAATTTCTGTCATATTCATTGAATGTGCTGTAACTCTGTAACGTTGTTCATTCTGTACACATGACATCTATTGCACTTCTGTCCATCTGGGGAGATGGATCCTCCTCTGTTGCTCTCCCGAAGTTTTCTTCCCCTTTTCTCCCCGTGAAGTTTTTTTTGGCGGAGAGTTTTTCCTGAGACGATGTGAGGTCCGGGGACAGAGGATGTCGTATGTGTACAGATTGTAAAGCCCTCTGAGGCACATTTGTGATTTTTGGCTATACAAAATAAACTGAATTGAATTGTTCATTGTTTCAGGGGAGAGTTGGACCTGGAATGTCTTCACATCTGACTCAGGAAATAAACGGTTCATTTTTCCATACAGAGCACCAGTCTGTTCCACTCCAGGGTCAGTAGAAACGCTTTAAGCATTCTGCATCTACGCATACTTTGCATTTTTCATTTTTATTTTGCCTCTGAACTGTCTGCTCTCATCATATTATTCACAGGACTCGGCCATGAGCTGGAGGAGCTGATGGTGGAGGGATTCCTACTGCAGGTCACTCTGCCTGAAACTGAGCAGCTGTACAAATACCTGTTGTACAAACTGGTCCCACTGCTCTCACATGGCGCCCCTTGTGGGAACAACACAGAACAGGACCAACAGTCACAGAGAGGGAGCCCCCACCACAACAAGGTAATGAGGACCACAGCAAAATATGTTCGTGGATCATATTCTCAATCCCACTTATCACGTATCATTAATTATGATATGTTTATTATAATACTTGTGCCTTAACACAGAATGGCGTTTCCGGTCTCAAAAAGGAGGCGCTGAACAGTCCGAGCAAAAGGACCAAGCGGCGTAAGGAAAGCTTCGACTCGCAGCAAAGCGAGAAGGCCAAGAAGATCCGCAAAAATAAGTTTAAGAAGAGCAAAGAGAAGTGCGAAGACACCACATGGGCGTGTTCTCCGACACACCCAGTGTCCGACCCCACTGCTTCAGATTCAGAGGAAGACTACTCGCTGTGTGCTGCACCATGGTGCAGAGAGCCAGAGGGCGACGAGGTTTGTTTTATATCGGACTACTTAATGTCCTACATGCAGGCGATTTAACTGATTTATATCTTTATTGTGTTAACATTTTTCTCCCATCTTACTGCTTCTCAGGTAAACTGGGTCCAATGTGACGGCAGCTGCAATCAGTGGTTCCACCAGGTCTGTGTAGGACTTTCTGCTGAGCGAGCAGAGAAGGATGACTATATTTGCATAAGCTGCACACAGCCAGACTATGACCGAGGAGAATGAAGACCAAAAAGCGACTTTGATGGATCTACATTTTTTGTTGCGAACCCCAGCACTTAAGTGCACACCTGAACTCTGTGTGCTCCTGTGGCTTCTCCCCTTTTACCGTCTGGCTTGCCTGTAGTTAAAATGGTGCTATTCACTGTTTTTTCCCCAGAGTTACAAAAGACTTCTGTCACTGTTTTTGTCACGTGGCTGGTTTTTCAGCCAATCAACTAATCCTTTCTGAAACTTTCCAAGACTTGATGCAGATGTACAAAATTACAAAATGTTTCAACACCGCAGGGATTTTTCAACCAAAAAAAGTCAATTTGACATCACATTTTAGAACTGCTTTTTTCTTCTTTTTTTTACATCTGAACAATGTGAAACTTATCTTTTTCTTGTAGAGTAAATATTATTTATCTAAGCAATAACTGAACTGATTAATTAAGGTTCAGTTTTCACCTGAGCTATATTTGTGCTTATAAATTCTTTGATAGATTGCCTTCTTGAAACAAAAACCCTGAAGAATTCACATGAATCCTCTTAATATTGACCAGTTCAATTTAATATTTGTGAACAAAATTTGAATTCGAAACGAGAGAGTAAGGACTGTATGAGCAATTTGATCCAACATGTGCAAAAGTGTGCACCCCTATCCCATAACAAATCACTGAATTTGATATAAAGTCTGGTTCCTTTTGCGGTGTCTGTAGAGGAAAACAGTGTTTGCGTTGCTTAAGACTTAATTATGTTCACAAAATAAGAATGAACTGTCCAACATCAAAGGAATGTACATTTTGTTTTAGGGTGGATTTGTCCATTTATGGTTTAGATGAAAATATTGTGTTGGACTTAGATTTAACAAAGACTGTGTGATTTATTTGTCACGGGTATATGACCTTTTTCTGCTTTTGGGTAAATAATATAATTCATATGTTGCAGTTTGCATTATAAAATAAAAAAAGTTTGTTCCCATATGCCTGAACTCGTCAATCCTCATAGTGCTGAATGCGATACAAGTAAGATTTTGCTTTGTTGTCTGCAGTAGATTTCGGTGGGATGACTTTTTAATTTCTCTTTCAACAGTATCTGTAAAGGAGGAACTGTTCTATTCAAATCGTCTATTTTAATCAAAACACCAGGGAACTATTATCTGTGAATGGGGAAATGGATATTTATGTCAGTAAATACAATCAATAAAGAAAATTATGATTTTATAAAATATCTTCCACAACACTCATGAAATGGAAAACAATACATATGTATATAAATGACTATATACATTAAACAAACTGATAAATAATTTATGGTGCAAAGCTAACTACTATATTATGGAGATTTGATAGAACCGGTTGCACCATCTTGAATAATATATCACTTTTTATTAATAATCACAATTTCTAAACATCCAATACAGTGCCTCACATTCAGCTTTTCTAGCACATCTGACCAGTACAACAAATATTTAAAGTGCCCTGTGGAGTTTTTACAGAAACAGTTTACATATCGAAAGTATCACTGAATATTTTAAATTCTGCAAGGTGCTTGCTCATTTGTGAACACACTCAGCTTAAATATCAGTAATGTGTGCACTTACAAAACGAAACTGTGGATTTTAGGATTTTTCCATTCCACAAAACATAGGAGATAACTTGATAGATACTTTCCCAGTGGCTGTAAATGGATTAGTAAAAGAGAGGTTATTTACAGTAAATTCTAAGAGATTCACATCTGCACTTTGGGTGTCTTTAATTTAGTAGTTGTGGTTATTTGGATGTGGCCAAACAAGCTTTACAAATGAAAGAATATTTTGAAGATGAGTTCACTGATGTAACACGGAGTATGTGTAAACTTATGTAAATCCTTATAATGTTCTCGTGGTCTCACTGCAGAGCTACACTCTCAGTTGCCAGTTTTAGGAACCCCAATCTAAAACTAATGTAGTCCAAGCCTGCAATACATTCTACCTCCATGTAGGTTATAATGTTCAGTTTTTGATGAGTCTGTTTTAGAGTTTAGTGTTGACTCAACTGTATGGTCATTTTGCAAGCTGTAGTTGGTGGTGCTGTTGGATTGAATTGTTGTTGAATTGCGTTATCCTCACAGATTTGTCTGTTATTTTGTCCAACATGTGACAAACACATGTGTCAATATCCGTGAGGTATGCTAGATAACAGAAATCTTTATTAAGTTTCAGCAAAGTGACAACTTTGGTATTTTTACACTAATTATTCCAGTTTATTTATAAAAAAATAGGTACATGGAGTACGTACATCTCATCTACATTTACAGATTTTTAAGAAGTCTTTACACATGTCATTTTTACCGCCAGGTTTCACGTTAATCACATAAAGGAGGTGAATTAATTAATTTATCATTCATAATATTTGGTTAAATTGTTGTTCTGTTCAAAGTTAACAGATAGTTGCCTGACAGGCCAAATTCAGGGGTAGAGACTTACGCGCCCACTTTGGGGGGCGTGGCCTGACGTCCACCGACTCGCCATTTTCCTCCTGATGTTGTTAGCGGTTGTTAGCTAACTAACTATGCTAGCTGCTCAGTGGTGAAACAAAGTCACGTCAAGATTTAAAAGGTAAAGTTGGGTTATTGTAGCTAGTTCAAAGCTACTCATCTCCTGTCATCATGGACGAGGAATATTACAGCGGCGGCGGCGGTGGCGGTGGCGGTGGCGGCGGCGACTGGGAAGGCACGGGGGAAGGTCCCATGGTGAGATGAAGACTTGTTGCTGGTTGGAGTGTAACGTTAGGTAGCTAGCTAGGAAGCATTAGCTTAGCTGTAGTTGTACACTGCTGAGTTGTTGTTGTGGCAATGCTACATAGACAGTCAGTCTGCACACAGCTGATGTATAGATGCATAGTTGTGTCCACACATCTGGTCTGTATGGTTTGATCTCTGCATCTTAGCGGCTCTGTTAACCAGATAACTGATGCCACAGCTTGTGGACATGGACGTTAAAGTTGCACGTTAAATGTTACGAAGCTCCCTTGACTCGCTAGTCACTGTATATAAGGTGGCGCAACATTATACGGGAGGTAGGTTGTTCATGTAAACCTCTGACGGTCTGCTGCAGAAGCCAAATGAGACGACGTTTGCTCGATAACACCTTTTATGGAACACGCATGCATTAAATTAGAAAGTACGTGAAGAAGGACCCCATATAGTAAGTTATGCTAAGTTTAACGTTTTATTGAGCTGTGACACAGAGTTTTAATCTAAATGTTAGAGTGCTTCGAATCTGTTAATTCAGTCCCATGAATCTAATAGTGTGGAAATTATATAACGAATCATAAACACATGTGTCAATGTTCCTTTGTGGAGGATTATGTGGAAGGGAAAAATGATGGGAAAATCCAGGAAGATTGCCTTCAGAAATTTTCCAGCAAGGATTACATCATGGAGCCTGCCATCTTCAACACTCTTAAAACGTAAGCATCCGCCTTTTACAAACATCAACATTTTAAAATGAGAATGAGACCGCAAAATTAACTGCCCAGGATGACCAGTGTTTTTGACCAATGTGAGAGCAGCCGAGATTCCTTACTGAGCATTTGATGATTTTTCTCGCAGGTATTTCCAATCGGGTGGCTCTCCAGAACACGTCATCCAGCTTCTCTCTGAAAACTACTCTGCGGTGGCTCAGACTGTTAATCTGCTGGCAGAGTGGCTCATCCAGATGGGTAGGTAGAAATCTACAGGATCCTGCAATGTTTTCTTATCTCATCCCATTGGTGACCGTTCATTAATCTGTCATTTCTTAATTTCGACTGCAGGTGTAGAGCCTGCTCAGGTCCAAGAGCGAGTAGAAAATCACCTTAAAAGTCTCCTGATAAAACACTTTGACCCCCAAAAAGCTGATTCTATTTTCACTGTTGAGGGAGAGGTGAGATTTCTAAACACTAGGTTGTCATTTTACAAATACCAGTGATCACAAAACTTCTTCCTAAACATCTTGTGCACAAATATGTATTTGTCATTGTTACATATAAGTAAAACCAAATCAATGCAGTCTCTTGTGTTTTCAGACTCCTGCTTGGCTCGAGCAGATGATAGCACACACTACGTGGAGAGATCTCTTCTATAAGCTGGCAGAAGCTCATCCAGACTGCCTGATGCTCAACTTCACTGTAAAGGTGCGGTAGTAGTAGTAGTGGTGGTATTAGTAGCAGTGAAGACGTTCAGGATACGTAGTTATGCTTTAGAGTGGAGCTAGTCAATATGAAGCATTTTAAGTAACCAACATGTGATCTCTTTTACTCATTTGTTGTAAAAGTAAGAATTAAGGGAAGCATGTTGTTTTATTACTTCCCTCATCAGATAAATAGAAAATAAGTTTGTGATAATCGCTAAAATAATGATGTGAATTTCAAATGAAATCTACTAAAAGTCTTGCTCATTGAATATGTTTTTAAAGTTTCATATCACTGAATCTTTTTTTAATTTTAAGATTTGTATTCTGGTGACTTGTGATGGGCATTGGTCATTGTTTTTGAAATTCTATAGACTAATGAATAATTGACACATCAAAATCATTAATAGTTTGTACAGATCAATATGTAGAACTGCAGAAGCCTCCTTTATGTTTTGTAAAGTTGAGCACTTGTTTGGTTTGTTCACTTTTTACGTTCTATTGCCTCGAAAATATAAAGACTAATTTGTCAGAAGAGTCTCTCTGTGTGGGTCACATATATACTTTGTGTGTGTTTAGCTCATTTCAGATGCAGGATATCAGGGTGAGATCACCAGTGTGTCCACAGCGTGTCAGCAGCTGGAGGTTTTCTCCCGAGTATTGAGGACATCTTTGGCCACGCTGTTGGATGGAGGAGAAGAAAACCTGGAGAAGAACCTACCAGAATTTGCTGTGAGCCTGTTAGCTCTGAAGTTTATATGCTAAATCACAAGTGAACGTTTCAATTATCCTGAAAACAGGCATTTATCCAGATTCATTCAGAGATTAAACATGACAATGTATGTTGTTATTTTATAACCACTTATAAGTACAAACATTTCTATAAGACATTAACGTTAAACCCTGGCATGATTGATATTTAATAACTCTGATATGGTCATACGATTAGTCATATTAGTACATTTTATATACTTAGAAATTGAATCTCTTAATTTTGGACCATTCTGTCTGATGAAACGAGTAAGAACAGCATTTACTTTTCTATTCTATTACAACATTATTATTATTATTTACCTTGGTTATTTACCTAGCTGTGTTATATTAACACCACGTTATGTAAAAGTGAGTCAGTAAATGTGATTTTCTGTTCTGTTTGTGGCATGTGGCAATCTTTGCTCAGTTGTTCAGAAGAGTTGTTCTCTTCTCTCCTGTAGAAGATGGTATGTCACGGAGAGCACACCTACCTCTTTGCCCAGGCGATGATGTCCATCCTCTCTCAGGAGGAACAAGGCGGTTCAGCTGTTCGAAGAATCGGCCAGGAGGTGCAGAAGTCAGCGCATGAGAGGTAACTTTGTCTTTTTTGCCATCAGAATCTCACCCTGAAGATAAAGATCAATCACGTGGTGATTCTGTGGTTGTGGTCTATATCACAGAGGTCACGATGCCAGTCAGATAACCCTCGCGCTTGGCACAGCAGCAGCCTACCCTCGAGCCTGCCAGGCGCTGGGTGCCATGTTGTCTAAAGGAGCTCTGAATCCTGCAGATATCACAGTCCTGTTCAAGATGTTCAGCAGCATGGACCCGCCTCCTGTGGAGCTGGTGAGGACAGAGCATCTTTGACCCTGTTTGTATCCACTACATGCTTGTTACGGTGCTGACATATTTGTCTTTCCTGTCTTTAGATCAGAGTGCCTGCCTTTCTGGACTTGTTCATGCAGTCACTGTTTAAGCCGGGATCAAAGATAAACCAGGACCATAAACACAAATACATTCACATCTTGGCCTACGCTGCCAGTGTGGTTGAAACGTGGAAAAAGGTAAAGAGATATTGGTCTATCATGTTGAATAAGTTAGACACAAAACGTTGGTTGGTTGTTCAACTAAATTAAACTCAGCCAGTTAAAACTGAAAACTGCCATAAGATAGGAAAGTATTGTAAAGTACTTGTTTACATACATAATTCCCATGCTCATTTGGTTTCTTTATACATCCTGGTCTAACCTTCTTTACACCTTTCTTTCTGTTTAACCCCAGAACAAGCGAGTCAACATTAATAAAGATGAGCTGAAGTCGACGTCCAAGGCCATAGAGACTGTGCACAACCTGTGCTGCAATGAGAACAAAGGAGCCACAGAGCTCGTGGCTGAACTCGGCACTTTGTACCAATGCATCCGGTGAGTAGACGACCAAGATCTCGTTCCTCAAAAGCCTGCAACGTGTTATTATTTTAAGAGAGGGAGGTGTTCTATATTATGAGCAATAGGTTTATAATGGTGGCTTTGTTGATGGTTGTAAAAGACAATAAATTAATAAATACAATTGGATGGGATTGTCAATACTGGGGAAAATAAATAATTAAATTTAAGTTGATGGAAAAACTGAAACGATAACTAGCTGATCTGACTTGGAAATATAAGTTTTATCTGATGTAATACTCCACGTTTTGGGAGGGAATGTAGGGAAGATGTTTTTCATTAAACATGGTTACTCATTGCTTTAAAAAAACTTCAGATAAAGCTGATACAAATATATATTTCAATTACTTTGAGTGCCAACATGTTTACAAGTATACTGTTTAATAAAATGAGACAAACAAACAAAATAATAAAACAAATTATTTAGGTGTGATTAAAATTGGGAAATAAAGATAATGCACTCGGTGACAGCTTTTGGCACTTTCAACACCTATCAGTCACTACTTACCTTTTTTAAGTTGTATTTAAAACTAATTGAGGTTCGACATCCAGCCCTTCTCACTTCCTGTGTGTTTGAATTCAGGTTTCCAGTAGTTGCTATGGGGGTTTTGAAATGGGTGGATTGGACAGTGTCTGAGCCGCGGTACTTCCAGCTGCAGACAGACCACACTCCAGTACATTTAGCTTTGCTGGACGAGGTACAACATATCAGATTACACTTTACATTTTCAGTCTTTGAGACTGCAGTTAAATAAAAAATGAATGCTTCCTCCACACAGATCTGTACATGTCACCAGCTGCTGCACCCGCAGGTCCTCCAACTGCTCATCAAGCTTTTTGAGACTGAGCACTCTCAGCTGGACGTCATGGAGCAGGTCTGTTTGTGTTACTGTAACGCTTCTTATCTCAGTATGTTGCAACTGTGCCACCTCTCAGCTGACAGCGTGTTGGTCTCATTTCCCCCTCAGCTGGAGTTGAAGAAGACTCTGCTAGATCGAATGGTTCATCTGCTGAGTCGTGGCTACGTCCTGCCTGTCGTTGGTTACATTCGCAAGTGTCTGGAGAAACTCAACACAGACATCTCTCTCATTAGATATTTTGTCACTGAGGTAACCGCTTCTGATCTTGATTAGTGTTCAAGAGAAACATCTTGGGAAAGTGAACTCTCAAATTACTTTGAGTACAGAAGGTACAGGGTGCCTGTAGATCCTGTCCAACTATGTTGTATACACTCAAGCCTCTAGGATGGTATTGAACAAAGATAAGATCTTTATCTAAGATACTTTGCTCACCCTTACATATATAATAAGTTGAGAAATTAAATGAAAACACCTTAAAGTTAGCTGGTAGACATCAGAGTATTTAGCAGCTAAAGAGACAGATATTTCCCTCAGGAGTTGGTAAAAACTAAAACAGCTAAATTAGAGTTAATACTGGTCTTAAATTCACTCCAAATGAATAATCCTGTTGCTTCCATTACTTTTTTATTTGTAAATAAGCGAGTTTACCATATTAACTTAAAAGGTAGGTAGGTCAACGTTGTCTTCGCAACATATTTCTGCTGCTTTAAGAAAACTTAAATATTTCTCTTTTTAAGGTGCTGGATGTGATCGCACCTCCCTACACATCTGACTTTGTTCAACTCTTCTTGCCCATCCTGGAGAACGACAGCATCGCAGGGACAATCCGCACAGAGGGAGATCATGACCCTGTAGCAGAGTTCATTGGTAAACAACGTACTTACCTTTCAGTATTGTGATGGATCAATAGTTTGTATGCATGACTACTAACTAAATAATATTCATGTGGATAATTAATTTTCAGCTCATTGCAAGTCAAACTTCATCATGATAAACTGACAGTGAAAATGTTGGAGATTGTACAAAGAAGACCCAACAGAGAAAGAAGATCTGTGATCACCAAACGCTCTGCTCGATGTTGAAGCACATAGCTTCGGATGGACTGTTCAGTGTGAACGAGTTGTTTCTGTTGAGGTAACAAACAGGCAAAAGTACAGTAAGTAGACAGACTGGTTGAAGGAAAAGCCTCTGAAGATGCAGCTAAACGGTTTTTTTTTTCACCTGTATATTTGATTTTCTATATTTTTATGTTGGTTCAAGTGGTTTTTAAATAAAAACCTGATGTGCTTTCTTGCATTTTTGACTTGTGCAATTGTAAAATAAATTTGACATGATTTTTTATCATTAACGTCACTACAAAAGAGCATAAATGAGAGCTGTACTGCAATTAGACATGACTATCAAAGTTTGTAAAACATGCAACAGGTCAAAAAAGCAGCAGTAAAACTTCACACATGTAGGAGCCATATGGAGTGTCTTAATTTTCACAAGTGCATCTATCATATCTGATGTCAACGAATATTGATAAACCTCTGAAACCCCACATAATATACAGAGCAACATCAGACAATTTTTATGCACAGCACATAGCTGGTTCGTTGAATTTTGACAGGAAATACAACGGACACATGGAGTAAACTATATAATCATGTCACCTTAGGAAGCTTTTTACAGTGTTTCAGGCCAACAGACGGAGTGATTCAAAGGACAGATTTTGAGCATCACTTTTAAGTGTTGTGTTTATTGACAACAAAGCAATTGTTCTAGAATTCCTGATGTATAGATAAGTGTGAACACAAAAAGGAAACAACAGTTCGGCTGCCAGTGCATGTAAGGCAAACTTTAAAGTTGATTGTTTCTTTTAACAAGGTGAGGTGCAATATTGTAAATACAATAACGCCACACACTGAAGAACTGTTCTTTGGCTTAGTTAGTTAGCATTGACAAATGTAATCTATAAAAAGCTGTCAATTTCCTCTTGGAAAGAACATCTATTTGCATTCATTCAAGCAGGTCTGATTTGACCCTTTAATTTGTGTAAAAAATAGATCTCTGAAAAAAATCTGAACTTATTCCCTTATCAACATTTTACAAATGGTTGTAAAAAAGTTTCTCTCTGACAGGAAGACTGTGCAGTAACAACCTCTGACACTGAGGGCTGCTTTCCTCTACAGGTAGGCCTTGGGGACAACTGGGTCTCCGTACATGCAGTCCTCCTCCAACGCCAGGTTGTATGTGCTTCCACTTCCTCCCTTGTAGGCACTGGTCACGATCCTGAGCCAACCTTTCTCACCCTGGGGGAATAAGGGAAATTAATATATGTAAAAATCTTTCAAGCCAAAATTTCCAAACGTTCTTTAGATCCAGCCTTCTCAATTGACCCCTTCTCTGTGTCCCGCCCTTCGAATGCAGGCTGGCCAATCATAGCAGAGCATCTGCCAGCTCCGACAACTTTACGGCTCTGCTCCATAGACAATTAGCAATTCTTCATTTTCAGGTTAGTCTTATAGATTTCGAGCTAGTAATGGTGATGCGTTGTGTACCAGCTTATAACATTTTAACGGCGTAGATATAAGTTTCTAAAATGTTCCGTTTCTTCTGTTAACCTGTGGCGTTAATATGAGCCGTTTTGCGTTAGCATATCATTAACTAGTGTTAAAGTAGCTTCTCTTTCACTTTTCTGTTCAAGTGAGATAATATTAATTAAGGGAATTCAGTTTGTGACAGTGTGGACTCTTTGGTATCGTAGCTCTGATAGCTTGATGCAGAAGCAGTGGGGCTTAGCGAAGTGTAAATTGTGAGGATTTTCTGGGGGTTTTTGTTGTCATTGTAAGTTAAATAAATGTGGGTTTGTTGGTTGAACAACAATCAATTTGAAGATGTCACCTCTTACTTTTGGAATTACAATGTTAAGCAGTATTTGAATGCTTTGACATGGGGCTGGTTGCTTATGCTGCCTGTAACATGCCCCTGTTCGAACCAGAGAGTGTATGAAAAACTAGGATATTTGTTCTTGAATTTACAAGAGTTTTAAGGGGGCTTTAAGTTACATGTTTTTGTAAACAGAATGAAAACGACTCGCTTCAAATTGTCTGTCGGGAAGCAGGGTATTTACTTTTATCATAGAGCCGACAGTCATTACTATGTTCATTGTGTGACATTCTGTTTGATAAAGACTTACCCACGGCTCTCCCCAGGAATTGCGTACAATCCAGTATTCAACGTCGTCTTCCACTCCCCATCCCGCCACTGACACAATGTGATTGATGGAAGGATCCTCCTGATATTCAGAGTAGAGACCTCCAGTGTAGGCATCCAGTTTGTCTGTGGCCATTATCCCACAGCTGGAGAAAACAAACATCACAGATTACTTGATGAAGGTGAAACAATTAGTGAAATCATAAAGTATCGAGCTGCTCTGGAATGAAGACATGGATATACAATAATCAAACAGTCTAACAAATAAGTTACAAAGCGGCTGCCTTCTGCTCTTAATAAACAAAGGTGCACACCTGATTGGTCCTCTTGCGTAGATCTCTGCCATCATCTTCTCCCTCCCGCTGACATCTCCAAAATCTCCCACTTTCCACATGGTGTAGTTCTTCACAATATTGCACACTCCAAAGGTGGTGCAGGTGCCACATCCATTGAAAGGTTTGCATTCTTTAGAGAGGGACACAGAACATGAATAAGACAGGGTCAGTGATTGTAACCATTACTTGCACTGAAGTACACCTACTCTGGTCTTTAGCCTGGTAGTTGTTGCAGGTCTCATCTGGGATCCCGTGTTTGTTGGCGTACTCCCAAACTCCACTGTGATCTCCTCCATGGCAACTGCCGGCATCACCGCAGTCGATCACATGCTGGACAGAGAGATAGGCAGATGGCCACGCTCCTTTCCTCTTAATGTTGATGCGATCTGGTGGGAGAGAACCCAGAGTGTGATATTCTTATGGCATCCTCTATAATGGCATTTTCATGACTTATTGTACACAATGACTTTCATGGCATTACACCATCACATTTATGACAACCTTTCCTATGACACATTGTACTATAACTTTGTTATAACATACTTATACCATGAACCTGACTTTTTTATTTTTTTTACTAAAAATACTATATGATTTATGGTTTGGTTTTTTACACTTCACTATGACCTTTTTATGGCATACTATACTATGGTATACTATTCCGTGACGATTTCAAATGTCATATACTACATTATAAATGTCGTACCTCTTGAAAAAGGTCAAATAGTATACTATACCATTACTTTTTTTGACACACTACACAATTGTTTTTGTATAACATGCAATACTATGGCATTTTTCATGACACACGATACTATGACTTGTAATTATGATTACTTTACTTTAATTTGACATACTTTACAAAGACATTTTGAAGAATTTTCTTATGGCATATTATACAATATTTTATACTAAGACTTTTATTACATAGCTTACTATAACGTGTTAATGATAGACTAGGATACGTTTTTCATTAAAAGTTATCCTAAACAATGACTATTTTATGGCTTTTTGAGACAAGTAATAGTACAGATTGTAATAGAAAACGCCAATAAAAGTTGTAGTATAGTATACCATAAACAATTGCTCCTTCAGGTTGCAGGTTACATCAATGACTGTCCAAAAGATCATTAAAGCCCTCTGAGGCAAATTTGTAATTTGTGATATTGGGCTATACAAAATAAACTGAATTGAATCGAATCATCACTTCATCGGTTTGTCTTTTCAGACATTTGTGTAAAATTGTCTCAAATGGCATATGAATTGGCAAAAAAAAAATGTTTTGGAAGGTCACAGTGACCTTGACCATTGACCACCTAAATCAAATCAGTCCATCCATAATCCAAGTGGACGTTTGTGCAAGATTTGAAGAAATTCACTCCAGCCAAGACTGCAACCGTTGCTGAGACATCTCGACAAGTTAGTTCTCACTTCTGTACAGAGGAAGTGGAACTCTAATCCTATAAATATATAATTATATATATATAATCTGTCTGAACAGTCAGGTGAGTACCTGCTGTTCAACACCGTGACCAAACTACAATGAGTAAATGTTTTTAAGTCCCCAATAGGAAAGTATTGTTGGTTCATACCTGCCATAGCACTAGTGCTGCCATGGGCCCAGCAGGAGCCACAGTACTGGGGAATGTGCTGGTTGCGGGTTGTGCTCACATAGTTGGTGCCATTGATGTTCCTCCAGTCCCATGATTTGGGCAATTCAGAAATGTTTAAATACTCATGAGGACGAGGAGCGGTCCTGTGAAAAAGGTGATACATACATTAGTTCTTCAGCAGCAACTTGTTTATTTTAATTATTAAAAAAATGGCAAAAAGATATGTCTGAATTGAAATAATAGAAGTAGGTGCAGAAACATTTTCTGTCAATCCACTCATCAATTAATCGACTAATCATTTTAGCTCTAGATTATATTTTATAAACAGATTTATAAATCTATATGTTACTGTACTATACGTTAACAATATACACATTAAAATCCAAGGCTGATCCTGATATTTATCTTAAACTTTAGTACAACTGTACAGCTGTTTTCGTAAGTGTATTTATAGAGTAATAACGTGATTTATAGAGAGCAATAACGTGATTTGTAGATAGTAATAACGTGATTTTCAGATAGTAATAACGTCATTTGTAGATAGTAATAACGTGATGTGTAGCGTTATAATATAGTAATAACGTGATTTATAGTTAGTTTCGTTTTTCCACAAGTATTAACAAATACAGGAAAGACATTAACGCTAAACCAAAACATCTACAGCTAACGTTAGCTCTCTAATTCTGGATTACATAGACGTTTTCCGCCGCTAACAAGTTGATTCTTCGTAATTCTTCTCAACCTTGTTTTGTTTTTTTACTCAAATATATCTACTTACATCTGTCCAAAGTCGTCTCTTCTCGGTGTGCGGACATAGCACGACTGCTTTTGGTTGAAAAACACTCCGGCACTCACACCGGACAGCAGGACTGAAAACAGGACCACTAAACCCGCCGCAGACATCTTTTACACTGAGGTGGAATTTAAATCTTTGCTTTAAAAAAGTAAGTAACGTTCAGAAGAGGAGACAGTGGCTAGTCAGCAGAGACCGACTGAACTCTACATTTATATTGAGACCGACTGAACTCTACGTTTATATTCAGTGAAAATAAACCGGTGCCAGAGACTTAAGTCATGTGACCAGTAAATCACATGTTTCACTAGGAAGTCACAAGTCGTTCGCCCCTGAAGAGGAAACCATAACTATATGGAGGACACACAGAAAAACAAGAAATACAATATACTCTGAACTTTCAAAGTTTCCGTTGTTTTGCATTCGTAAAAGACAAAACCCTTATCCTTTACCACAAACACATTATATCACATTTCTTGTAATTGCACATTATTGCAAACCCACTGCAGTTTGAGTTAACCATCAGTGTTATATTAAGAGTACAGTTAATGTTACAGATCACTGTTCTCTTGTGATAAGCCATTATCAATTTTGTTTTATCCCCAACACTCAAACAGTGTTAAAACCCCATAATGGTAATTATGTAGCTGCCTGCAATAACACACTTTGAATTACAGTTTTATTTAAGTCTGATGCCAACGGTCTGTTTGAGTCTAAACAACTTGTAACTAATGACCGATTGATGTTGACTGTTCATAAGACTTGAGTGAAATTTGGCAAAGGGAACAACATCCATGGTATCATGTTACGAGTACTGACGTTTTAAGTGCAATTAAACTTGAGGGGAGTGTGCAAGTTAATTATTGACCGAGGAAATGGACAAAAAAGAAGAAGCTGAATTTAGGGTCCACTTAATAGCTTTACCTGAACTTTTAACTGTCTCTCAGCAGGTGGGTGTCTCCAAAAACTGCACCACAGCCCTGGACTTAAGATACCTTTGTCAACTTCACACCCACACAAGTCAGATGGCTCTGCATTTATGAAAAGGAATATATGATTGTCATACTTTAGCTGAAATCTATCTAATAGTTGAAGTTACAGTGAACATCTTGTTTGTGCTGACCAAGCATATGTGGCATTGCTTGTCAATTACTCATCTGGCCCCATTGTAAAACTATTACCAGTAAGCACTTACACAACAGATTGGTTTCATAATAATCAATGCTTCTTCATCAAGAGCAGCTGAAAAATGGAAAAGCTATAGAGGTCATCAGTGCAGCAAGTGACAAGTCATGAGGACAAATGAGGGCCTACGGTTTGTCAAATACATTATACAACACACCTGGTTCTCTCTTGATTGACAGATTTATTCAGTGAGATTTATCAAACACAGGAAGTTGGATCACAGTTTAAAATGCTTTAATTAACTGGATGAGCACTTTCTTCAATGGTCTGGCAGTGGCGCGGTCCGGGGTTGGGAGGTAAGTCGTTGTGTATTCTACACCAGTCTTCGTCTCTTGCAGTCACGCTTCATCTGGTCTCCCGACATGTTTGCGGCTGCGCCCAGAGGAGACACTTGGTTCAGCATGGAGTCATCTGAAGCCTGGCCAAACAGGGCCATTAGCAGAGCAACGCCAAATCCTGTGGCACGCTCTCCCTGCAAACACAAAAAACAAGGGTCAGAGTTGAGCATCATTACCGTAAACTTACCCTGCAGTTATCTTTTCAAGGTATCCTTCTCATTCAGAATGAATGTGACTGAAACATGAGACAATGTTTGGTCTAAAACCCAATCCTCAAAAATGTCCATGACACAGCAACATATTTTTAATATGAGAAGCTGACACAATCCTGACACACCTGCAGGAAAGTTGTAAAGAGTTATAAAAGTATACAGTACATGAGGTGTAATTGAATAACAGTCACGCTGCTCAAGTTGGGGTTTCTATAGAGAACTTTTGCTGCAAATATGGGGACCGATTGTTATATTATTTTTCATTCAGTGGGTTATATTTTCCATCTTGTGTTATGCATTCCATTTAATTAAATCTTGTGTTTTATTTTTTATCTCATCTTCCTTGTTTTTATGTTCATTCCATGTCTATTTTTTACTTATTGTAAAGCTTTCTGCTGCATTTTTTGTATGAAAATAGCTATACAAATTATAGTATGCAATACTTAAATCAAGTCATGACTTAATTTGCACCAGGGTAAGAAGTCTGAAGGCTAACTGATTGCACAATATCGGTCAGCAAAGACCAAACCCCAAGTTACTCACAGCATGGACAGGAGAGGCGATGTCAACATGGACCCAGACACCAGGCCAATCAAAGCCCAGGTGGGAACCAATAAAGAGGCCAGCACAGGAGCTCTGGGCATTCTCCCGGTCCTGCCAAAACAAGAAAAGCATGATAAATATCAGCAACTCCCAAAAATACATTAGAACATCAGTCCTTAAACAAAAATTCTACTTGAAATACTGAGTAATCTATACACTACCATGTGTTGAAGTTTTTCAAGTGCTGGTTCACAGGCAATGCTGTTGTCACCAAAACAAAATATGGTGCCCATTTGTTTGCAGATTTACTGCAAATCAAAACTTCAGCAATTCAAGCAACTCTTTACATTTAAGCAACAAGAGGCAAAAGCCTGTGCTGACATTAAATGAACCAAGCACAATGTGCAAAAGATACGGGAGATGCAAAGTACACTGAGCTATTACATTGGAAAATGTAAACAACAAGTGTCAGTAAATTAGTGCTGAACGAGGAATTTCATTGTCACTTGCAATATATACAGTACATGAGTGATAAACACACAGCAAAATTTAAAAAAATGGCCTGTAATGTGATGAATAAATAAAATAAAAGCGATATTTTAATCTGCTCCGTTTCCAGTCTTTCCTCCACCAATACGGTTTTAGACAAGCAGAGCCCGTTAGCTTGGCTACTGGTGAACGGTTTCAAACAACTGTAAGCAATTTTGTGGAGTTGCCTCTTCGTGAAGGCTCTGAAGGACTTAAGTGCCCTAGTAAGCAGTGAAGTGTACACTGCTTACTAGTGGTGAAGGGTGGAAGGGAAGGAATGAAGCAGTGATGTGCTGCTGTTGACAAGGTAATAAAGTTGTTTCCGTCTTAATGCAGACTAAGGAGCCTTCATGTTATTATTTAACCACCATCATAAAGATTTTCCACATATCGTGCAGGCCTTGTTAAAGCATTTGGTTTAGATGAACTTAAAGTTGATCACTTACTGCCACAGAGTTCTTCATGTCAGCCATGGCAGAGTTGAACTCGCTGAAGTGCAGCTCGGGGCAGTAGACTAGAGGGTGAGCGAGATCTCCGCTGCTGCGGCCGGCGCGCACACATGCAACCTCCCATTGCTCATTGTTAGTCATCACTGCTGCATGGTACTTCCCTGTGGAGATCCCCTGGACAACGGAAACAAAAATAAGTTTTAGATACAAAGACAAGTTGGTTCTGGTCTTTCAGGGGCTGTGTTGATAATAATCAAATCCTGCCAATATTTTTAGTCTATATCTATTGCAAAAAAATACTACGCTGTCACCCACCTGTGCCCCCGTCAGTGTGGCCATGTCAAGAATAATATCAGCTGACAGGTCTTTGCTGGCATACACCACTCCATCAGCCAGCACCAGCCTGCCCTCTGCATCAGTGTTATTGATCTCCACAGTCCTTGAGAATAAAACACACAAATTACATTAGGTGTTTTTATACCACCACCCACCTTCATCCCTTTTGATTTAGCTTGTAAAATTAAAATCAGTTGAACACATTATTATTATCAAAGAGAGTCTCACTTTCCAGAGTAGAGAGTGTGGATATCATCAGGTCGTGTGGCTGTGGGTCCAACTGCATTCTCTGCGAGGCAAAACACTGCATGGAGGTTATCCTTAAAGCCCTGGAGCAAACAGAGGAGTCTGATTAAAACAACGCTCTTCTGCAGAGAATCAGAGGTGGCAGTTGCTGGGGAGTTTATCCAAAAGCTCACCTGTTTAACCGTAGCACTGAAAGCTCCCAGAATGGCAGCAGCTCCACCACAATCTCTCTTCATCCCTGGCATTGTGGTCTAGATATAAAAAAAGAAGTAAAAAACATATTTACATGTGATGGAAGGTAATTTGATCTCGGATGTCACTCCGATGCTGCATCTGTAGAATGTATTGACCTTGAGAGTGACCAAGCAGTCCATAAAGTCAGAAAGCTTTACCAGCTGGTTTGTCAACCATGTCCATGCAGAATAAGTAAGCTATACCTTTCTATTCACATGACACTTGCATTCAATGGCAATTACGTGCTAACATGTTAACAGATTATTTTGAATAGGCTTAAAGATTAACAGATCAGGGGTGTCACAGCGTGCATGTTCGATGATCACCAAGACGACTGCAGAGTTCAGTATTTTTAAGGCGGCAGTCTGAAAGGTGGACAGTGAATGGGGCCATCTTGCGGTACATGTGGTGGTACTGCCGGTGAACATGGAAGGTGTTGCGTGGTTGAAGCCGTACAATTATTTCAGTCTATATGATCAAATTGAAAGGTACAACACATTTGAGCCCACAATGCTTTACACTTTTATTTGTTTGAGTGAAGCAGATTACCATCCAGTAAAATAAAGTTTACAGTTTAATGAAAATAACACCATGATTTAGTGACTTACAAGTGCAATACATTGATTTAAACATGTATGAATCACAAGCAAACTTTCACACATCTGCAGTCAAAATCTAAAGTTATTCTCAGTTGCATGCTGAGAGCTAAAACATAGGAATGATCTTCAGATTGAATTGAACTAGATAATTATTGCAGACGATTTTCCCTAAGACATTAGTAAGACAAACCCTTTTTGTTGGATGCTTTGGAAACATACCTTTCCTTTAATGCTGAGTCCTCCAGTGTCATACACAATGCCCTTGCCCACCCACGCAATGGTTTGGGTTGCACCATCTGGTTTGTGACTCAGGACCGCTAATGCAGGAGGATGCTCGGCCGCCTTGCCAACTCCATAAATACCTGACAAGGTACAGAGAAAAAAAACAGACAAATAATCGTAACCAACAATGACCAATCTTAGGATTTGCCATCTCCCGGATGTTTATGAATATACATGCTTAACGCTCTATAAAAGACCTTTGGTTTCCCCAATATTGAACATAAGTATTTTACAAATAATTTGAATACCAAGGATAAAGTTACACTGGCTTTAATTAAGATGTTGAGGCGAAGTGTAATAAAATCGGTTAGGAGTTCAGACTGGATCTATGCAAAGATAATTTAATTTTTATGTTCATTACACTATATGAACATCAACCACAAAAACGTGGTCAGAAATATGTATCTAGGTACAAAATATTTTTGAGTTTGAGTTTTTAAATGAACAGTTGCACAACTGGAGTTCTCCCCATGGCAGCGTGTGTTCCCTCCGGGCTCTCCGGCTTCCTCCCACAATCCAAAGATGTGCAGCTTAATTGGAGACTCTAAAGTTGCCCGTAGGTGTGAATGTGAGCGTGAGTAGTTGGTTGTCTCTATATGTGGCCTGTGAAACTGGGGACCGGTCCAGGGTGAACCCTGCCTTCACCCAATGTCATGATCGGCTCCAACGCCCCCGCAACCCTAAATGGGATAAGCGGTTTGGATAATGGAATGGAACATATGAAGTTATCAACTGAAGCTCCTCACCAGAAAATACACATTTTGAGCATACTCCATACACCTCTTTTGTTTGAAGTGACTTTAGGCATTTTTTTGACAACAAAAATGTATTAAAAAGCCCAAATACAGTAAATCTGAATCCGTTATTGAAAAGGCAAGTTGTCGAAATAATCACAGACAGAAGGGAGCCATCTACAGACACAGTACCTCCAAATCCTCTTTGTTTCAGCTCCTCTCCACGAATGATCACTGGAGTTATTCCAAGTTCAGTTCCCACAGCCTTGATCTCCTGAAACCACAATGAGTGTCTGTTAGAGGGGGCTGCAGCAAAGTAACTGGAACCATATGAGCGTAGTAGATTCAACAACAGTTACAAAAGATAAATAGTTTTACTTACATCTAGGAAGTGATCTGTATTCATCTCATTGCATGGTGTGTCCACAATCCGAGCTGCCATCCGCACTCCATGAGCAGCGTTGGAGAGACACTGAACAGAAGAAAAGCTTTCAGCTACGGCCGACTGCAGCTAACGAACAGATGTTTAAAAAAATGCCATTTCTAAGTAGCGTCTTTAAGGAAAAATTGCTTTAAAAAGAAAATGATAGACACAGACCTCAAGTTCTGCGACACCAAGAGAACTGCTCTCTTGCCCGACAATCAGAATCTCCACGGTAACGTGTTTCTTCTCAGCCCTGCGCAAAGATGTAGAGCGGCGAGAGAAAATGGGGAAAGTCCTGGCAATGGCACAGGAGGACGCAAACACGTCTGAACGCTCACACACCATCTGGAGATGAAAGAAACACTCATATCAGCCACTTGGTCACACAAGACGTCTTTCCACTTAATGACCCAGATTCAAGGGCCACCAGGCTCCCAGAAGGAGTCATAGACAGGATAGTATCCCGATCTAAAAGTGCTCCTGAAGGAGGTGGAAAGGAAAATGAAATATGCCCCACATTTATTAACTTTTGTGTTACAAGCAAGAACTACTAAAACTGAAGATACTGACCACAATGCAGCGGTTGTTCCCTCCAGGAAGGCAGGAACGGACCAGACGGGACACAAAGTGGGCAGAAGACTGGCTGTTGTGCCTGCTGACCTGTGAAGGTAGAGCGGCCACCACAGCATGGTTGAGGTACAGAGGGCAGCTGTCCGTGGGATTTGGGTTCAAAGCACTCAGGGCTGCCTGCCAGATCTGAGAAAACATGGAAGAAAACTGACATTTTAGATTCACGATGGAGTAGCGCAGAAATACTTCAACTGATTAGTTTAAATCACTTATCAAGCAAGTTTACACCTCAAATGTGTGGATTTGCTGCTTTTTTGTGTGCGTCTCATGAGATGGTAAACTGATTATATTTGCACTTAAGACTTTTGGCCAGACAATAAAAGCAAGTTGAATTTGTCACTTGGAAAATGCATGGGGCATTTTTGTTAAATAATTTTGAAGATGGAACACCTACTCTGAAAATATTTAGCAAATTCATCTTGATAATGAAAATAATAAATCCTAGTAGACTCTACTGTCATTTGTGTATTTTAAGTTAACTTGGTTAGCCTTATTTGCAGCTACTGCCATCCAGGACAATAACTCCATAGATTAGCGTTGTTAGTGTGTTGAAGGTAAGGAGCTCTCACTCTTGATGAATGCTACATTTCCCAACATCTGGACGGACCAAAAGCAGCTGAAATGTGAGTGGACAATGTGAGGAGGAGTTTTAAAAATATGATTCTTCAAAGTGTCACCCAAGTTTGCTGACAGTGTCCCAATTATCAACTTAAGTGTGGAAAAGACCTTTGACCAAGTGGACAAACTAGATACTGACAGGCAGAACAATCATATTGGTTAATGATTGTCAGGGGATGTGGAGAAGCTCTGGGAATAATAGCAAACCTTTCTTTTCCTTGACCTCACAGTCTCTCAAGTCCCTCTTTATAGACCGACTGCCGACGTTGGTCTGATTAACGTCAGTGCGACTTATGGGGAGTTCACGTTACATGAACTGGATGCCACCGAGTTTAAGACTTTAAATTACTCGAACGGCCAAACAATAACTCTTCTTAACGCCAGGGAATAGGAAACTTCAAACCTATTGTCACCAATTGTATAAATAGTGAACGTCACATTGTACCATAATAAGTGAATTCGCAGCTTTCGGTTCAGTACTTTTTCAGATATGACTCACATAACGTTACCTGGAACTAGTTCACGTGAGTGAAGCGAGCAAACCGTGTCGTGAACATTACATTCATTTCACGTTAGCTAGCGTTACTGGTGTTAGCTTAGCGTTAGCTGTCACTAAACAATATGTCTTAATAATTCACAATATGTACCTCTTTGCTGACGGCCGGCTGTAGTTTTCCTTTCATTTGGCTCCATCCGACTTTCTGCAGGCTGGTCTGCTGTCCAATGATCAGGACAGGACGACTCTGTGGCTCGGAGTCACCGGCTGAAGCCTTAAACTCCAGCACCACGTTCGCCATCTTTGACACCAGACAGACAGCTATCGGTGTGAGACGGGCACGGTGAAGTGCACAAGCCACTGTCGTTCACTGGTGCCTCTATCGCGACCTGCAAGAACTACACGATACATATTTTCTCCTTTCTTGAAAATATTTTATATTAACGTTACCTCATTAAAATACAAATTATATCACATCTCGTTCTGTCTTTGAATCTTTACATTTAATATGAATGCAACTGTATGAAATTACACTTATCATGGCTCTTATACAGTAGCCTACTACTTTTACTTACTTTGGTGCACAGTTAATGTGTACAGATTGTAAAGCCCTCTGAGGCAAATTTGTAATTTGTGATATTGGGCTATACAAAATAAACTGAATTGAATTGAATTGAATGTGGAGTGGCAAGGGTCTCCAAATCAATCCTGTCTGATTAATTGTAATAATACAATATATTATTCAAATACATATTCTCATGATTTAGTTGCATGATTAAACGTAAAGCATCCAATCGGGATCATTCCTCTAGTTATTTTAATTGTAGCCTTAAGTAGTTGCTGTTTTTCATATTTGTACCTTGCAAATGCATTCAACAACTCAGTTGTTTGGGGGGGGGGGGGGGGGGGGGGGGAAATCAAGTAGTTTCTTAGTTTACACTAAGCTGGTTTGTTGTGTTACTTTTATTTCAGCTGGCTTCAGTGCCTTTCTTCAGTATCACATATACAGCAATAATTAGTAGGAATGGCTCAATATCACTTTTTACTTTCAGATATCAACACTGATAACACAAGTCTCGGTTGATAACACCAATCCTTTTTTATTATGTATGAGTTAATTTAATAAGACATGCACTTAGCTTGCACTAAGACATGACTTAGTGATGCATACATTGTCAGATATCCTCAACCATTACAACCATAAAGTGGTTCTACACCAGATGTCTAACTGACAGTGCTGTAGTTAAATTTAAAGAAGCGATTCCTTCTGCATTTGATTCAATACCACGTCTCAATGTGATGGAGGACTCCTGTGCTAACTTTAGTCCGTCCCAGATTGATCATCTACAGGCCCACTGAGAATGACACTAGACTCAATAGCCCCTCTGAAGAAGAAGACGGTGAGGCAAAGGAGATTTGCTCCCTGGTATAACCCTCAGACCCGCAAACTAAAGCAAACATTGTGAAAGCTTGAAAGCATATGGCGTTCCACCAATCTGGAAGAATCACGCTTAGTTTGGCAAGATAGTCTTAAAACAAGAAGGCCCTCCGTAATGCCAGAGCAGCCTATTACTCATCAGTAATAGAGAGAAAAAAGAACAACCCCAGGTTTCTCTTTAGCACTGTAGCCAGGCTGACAGAGAGTCACAGCTCTGTGGAGCCGTGTATTCCTATAGACCTCAGTAGTAATGAATTTCATGAACTTCTTTAATGAAAAGATGTTAACTATTAGAGGCAAGATTGATGATCTCTTGCCCTCAACCAGTGCCGATCTGTCCTCAAGTGGAGTGGCCTTGGAAATGACTGTATAGCCTGGTGTTTATTTGGATGGCTTTTCTCCCATCAACCTTGACCAATTTTCTTCAACGGTTTCTACTTCTAAACCGTCTACCTGTCTCTTGGACCCCATCCCAAAGAGGCTGCTTAAAGACATGTTGCCTTTAATTGGCACCTCTCTGTTGGATATTGTTAATGTGTCTTTGCTAACAGGTCATGTGCCACATTCCTTCATAGTAGCTGTAATTAAACCTCTCCTGAAAAAGCCCACTCTTAATCCAGAGGTGTTGGCTAACTACAGACCGATCTCTAACCTTCCCGTCCTCTCTAAGATCATTGAGAAAGTAGTCGCAAATGAGTTGTGTGACTTTCTACATCATAATAGTTTATTTGAGGAGTTTCAGTGAGGATTTAGGAAACACCACAGCACAGAGACAGCACTGGTGAAGATTACAAATGACCTCCTAATTACATCAGATAAAGGACTCATCTCCGTACTTGATTTGTTAGACCTTAGTGCTGCGTTCGACACCATTGATCATGACATCCTATTACAGAGACTGGATCAGTCGATTGGCATTTCAGGCACCGCATTAAGTTGGTTTAAATGCTATTCATCAGATCAATCTCAATTTATATTTGTAAACAATGAAGCCTCGGTGACCACCAACATTAATCACAGAGTTCCACAAGGTTCTGCGCTTTGACCAATTTTATTTACCTTATATATGCTCCCTTTGGGCAATATTATCAGGAAACACTCCATAAACCTTCATTGTTATGCAGATGATACTCACATCTATCGATCAAACCAGAAGAGACAAACCAGATCGTTAAACTTCAAGCATGTCTTAAAGACATAAAAACATGGATGACCTGCAACTTCCTGATGTTAAACTCAGACAAAACTGAAGTTATTTTAATCGGCCCTGAACACCTCAGAGATCAATTATCTGGTGATGTGGTTTCTGTAGATGGCATTGCCCTGGCATCCAACTCCACTGTAAAGAATCTCAGCGTTATCTTTGATCGGGACTTGTCCTTTAACTCCCACGTGAAGCAAAACTCAAGAACTGCATTTTTTCAACTAAGTAACATTTTTAAAAAATCAGGCACATCTTGCTTCAAAAAGCCTGGGCTGCACGGTGGTGTAGTGGCTAGCACTGTCGCCTCACAGCAAGAGGGCCGTGGGTTCGATTCCCGGTCGGAGCGGTCCTTCTGTGTGGAGTTTGCATGTTCTCCCCGTGGCAGCGTGGGTTCTCTCCGGGCTCTCCGGCTTCCTCCCACAGTCCAAAGACATGCTGCAGGTTAATTGATCTCTAAATTGCCCATAGGTGTGAATGTGAGAGTGAATGGTTGTATGTCCCTACATGTGCCCTCGATGGACTGGCGGCCTGTCCAGGGTGTCCCCTGCCTTCGCCCTATGTCAGCTGGGATAGGCTCCAGCGCCCCCGCGACCCTAATGAGGATAAGGGGTATTGAAAATGGATGGATGGATGGATGGTGATGCACCATCATATCTTAAGGAGCTTGTAGTACCATATTACCCCACTAGAGAGCTGCCCTCACTAAATGCGGGGCTACTTGTGGTTCCTAGAGTCTTAAAAAGTAGGATGGGAGCCAGAGCCTTCAGTTATCAAGCTCCTCTTTTATGGAACCAGCTTCCACTTTCAGTCCGGGAGGCAGACACAGTCACCTCATTTAAGAGTAGACTAAAGTCTTTCCTCTTTAATAGCGCTTATAGTTGAATCAGGTTTGCCCTGGTCCTGCCCTTAGATATGCTGCTATAGGCTTATAGGCTGCTGGGGCACATTTTAGGATACACTGAGCTACTATCTCCTTTTCTCTCTCTCCTTATGGATGAATTGACATCTCTCCATTGCACCTTATTAACTCTATTTCCTCCCAGGAGTCTTTGCGACTTCACATCTCATAGGGTCCATTGGACCTGGCTGTGTCTGATGCTGGTCCTTGGACCTGGGCCAGACCTAATTGGTCTGGCCTCTTTCGCGATGCCTCTGTGGAGCTGCCTCCTGCCATGGCCCTGCGGATGCACCCCCCCCCCTCTTCTCTACCTCCTTCTGTTTCATGAATTGTGGAGGTCTGGATCGTGGTCCATGCCTACTACTAATTATTCATACATTTCTGTCAAATTCATTAAATGTGTTGTAACTCTGTAACGCTGTTCATCTGTACATATGACATCTATTGCGTCTGTCCACCCGGGGAGAGGGATCCTCCTCTGTTGCTCTCCTGAAGATTTCTTCCCTTTTTTTCCCTGTAAAAGTTTTTTTTCTATTTTTGGGGAGTTTTCTCCTGATTTTTTCCTGATCTGATGTGAGGTCCTGGGACAGGGATGTTGTACGTGTACAGATTGTAAAGCACATTTGTAATTTGTGATATTGGGCTATACAAAATGAATTAATTTAATTTAATAAATGATTGACTGGTGTCTGAACCACAAAACAGTTTGGCCTGTTGCACAATTTATGTAAAGCAAAACTAGAATCCATCTCACCAATCAGACAAACTTAATTGTCTAAAATTAACTGCTGGGATTTTTGAAAGCATTTTGAAAGCGATTCAGTAATTTGTTTGTACAGCTGTAGGACAGCCTTGTTAGGATGTCGGTTAGCAGTGTTAGGTCGCTTGAGATCAACATAGTGCAAAATAATCCATTTGATTGAAGTTATTTATTGGTTCTCTTAACTAAATCACAGAGTATTCAAGTTGGGAGTTACACCCTGAAATCTCAGTAAAATATACTTAGGACACACGGTCTGTTCACACGAAAAGCTGCAACAGAGCAATTCCTAAAGGCAAACATTATTCAAAAAATGTCACTGAAACTTGTGTTTAGAAATGTCAAAATATTTTCTCCCAGTAATTTCACCCAAATTAAACAAGTAAGGACACACTCAAACTGAATTGGATTCTAGTGTTTATTGGTACTTCTAAAACCAAAAGTTGTAAAATGCACTTTCAAATGTTACATATTTGCATAAACCTAAGGTGGACATCTTACTGTAAACTTTCATGTCAGAGTGCAAATAGTTTAAAGCCATTTTAAGTGGACACAGCAGGTATTACTAGGAAAAAAATAATAATTAGCAAAAGGGGAAAATGTCAGTCTGTGTGGATACAGTTTTTGAATTGTACAAAAAACAAAAAACATTTAATGCACACCTTTATAAAAACATTATCTTAAATGAGATAGATGCAATGACATCTTCATACCATTGTTCACATTTTTTTTAAGAAGTAAAAAAACAAAATAAACTGATAGAACAATACTTTATTTGGGGGGTGTTGCCAATTTGTCTTCTCTTAATCATAAATTATTTGACATATTTACTAGACACACAATTTAATTTACTAGTGATTCACAGAGATCGTTAGTGGCATTAGATGTACGCTGTTTCTGATGTTACATTTCAATGCACAGTCAACATTACAGCGATAACAGAAGTAAAATGTGGCGCTGAAACAATGAATTGACTGGTTGATTAACAAAAAATTCCTTTACCAATTCATCAAGCAAAACATTTAATTTATATCTTCTGGATTTAGCTTCTTAACCATAACGGATTTGCTATGTAAATTAAATATCTTTGGGTTTTAGACTGCTATTATTTTTCATTATTATGAAAAGTTATAATTAACCTATTTATCAAAAATTCAATTAATCTTTAGTGGCAAATGTAGTGAAAAGATACATTTGCTAAAGACTTTAATGCTCAGAGACTGACAGATTTTTTTTTTTCTGTGTTTGGAAATTATTCATATTAACGCATTCCATTTATTTAACTGCCTTTTCAGTTTAACTGAAATATGATCCTACTGTTATATATTTGTCATGGAACATGCAGCTAAAAATGTAGTTTGTATTGCACCCACAGTACAGTACGTCGTGACCTGAGGTTGATTCTCAATCATTTGGGAAATTCAAGATAATACAAATGTTAACTCTATTTTCAAGAACTATAATATTATATAATAGACTTTGTAAATATAACTACTACTATACATATGCTTGTGACTTTACTAAACTGAAATGTAAAACATTTAAAATCATATTTGAATAATAAGGTTATTTATATCAGTGAACTGTCTGCTACACTCTGGACAGGATATAAAAATAGAGTCTTATTAATTGCATAAAAGGTTTAAAGCACCCGTTAGATATTTTAAAACAAGTATATTAAGAAGCAATGCCCATTATGCAAAATAGCTCCTGCAGACACACACATATGTAAAACAAACACTCAATCATACGAGTATTCTTGCACTTGCATCAGCTGAAGACAAACATTGAAAATGTCAGGCTTTGTCGGTTAATGAGAAATTAAGCAAATACTGACAGCGGACGGGGATCGAGGGGAGAGGCTTGTGTAGTGTGCTCACGTTCAAACTTCCATTATTTTACAATGGTTAGTACTTCATTAAAATAAGTATATGTGTGCTAGACTCAAATCATGATAATAATCTAAAAGGCCTGCTAATATTAGAAGTGTGTAAGACGAGATTTCAAAGAAGCAATCGAGGCTGCTGTTGCATAAGCACATGGTGCGCATGCAGCTGCATATGACACTATTAATGTCACCACACGCAAGAGAAGAAGCTATGCATGACCACACATGTTCCTGAAGACCTGTATGTGTGGTAATGTGTGACACTTTGGGCTGCACTGGGCTGAAATTTCACTCTGTCAAACACCCAAGCAGGGCCACAGTACCCTCGAGTACGACACCTTGACTTAGGCGTGACACAGGTTACCGCTGGACCCACAGGTGGCTGAAATGCCATACTTCTTCAGAATGGGGTTGAAGTGGGAGGTCGTACCAGCGCCGGCCTCTCTGGGTGGTAAAGGCTTCATGGTGGAAAGGATCAGCGCCAGGCAGTCTGCCACATTCTTGTTTGGGGCACAGGCCAGGGCCGGAGTGTGGCCTGCAGAGGGCCAACAGAGAAGAAGTATCCTACAGTGCCCCCTAGGAACTTTTTTGGCAGGAAACACAGACCGCTTTGGTATTGTGTCATAGAAATATAATTATTCCTGCTTACCTTCCTCATCTACAGCCATGACTGCAGCCCCTCTGCTTAATAACACCTGCACTACAGTTGCCAGGCCTTTCCTTGCTGCAATGTGAAGGGGCCTGCATGAGAGAGAAAGCTAACTCTTTAATAAGCCATTTATAAAAAAAAGATCATGCAGTGTTACTGGGGGCGAGTCAATACTGTAAACATAGAAAACTTTCTTCTCGTTGACATCAGGGGGCTTTTTAAAATATTGATATTCAGTCATAACTTTAGAAAAATCCTAATGCATTTCCTTTTAATAATACATTTGAAAAATAAATTACCGTAAAAATGCATTCTACATTACGAGTTTTCATTTTCAAAAATTGACATTGGACCGTTTTTTATCCTTTTTCCAGGTAAAAGTTCTGATAAAAAACACTGATATTTTAATGTACTGCACTTTTAAGATGTATAATCTATATAGCAACAAATTCAGTACATCACACTAAAATATATTTTTTAAATGCACACTGCATAATGTGTCTGAACACGAAACTTCCGAATCCATACTGGTTGATTTCCTTATTCATAAAATCCAATCCAAGTATTTTCAACATTTTACAGTTTTGATTATTTTGTATTCTCAATTAACAGCATGGACGGCAAGCCCTTTTAGACAACTCACATTTGGAGAGTGCTGTTTGTTGCATTTATGAGAGAGGAGTCGCTGGTCTCTCCGAGGATCAACAGGGCACACATCTCATGACCCTGCAGAGAAAAACACATTGTACAATATTGCTAAAGCACTTTATCACTTAGAACAAACTTCCTGGAAATGTAATAAGTGCCACTGCATGCATACAGTACATGCGATTGTGTATGTGACCTTGCTGCAGGCTAAGTGAAGGGCAGTATTAGTATCGACATCTACCAGGGTCAGGTCAGGATTCGCTTTGTGGAGCAAGAACTCTGAAATGCAGAAGATAAGACACCTTTCACATTGAAAAAAAGTACCTTTCAAACATTATCAACCTTTAACCAGTGCAATAGGGAAACAGAATTATTTGGTGTATTAAAGGTTAACACGAGGGAGGACTATGAGAGTGACAACAAGCGTTGGCCTGTCCAAAAAGGACTTGAATTATTGTCTTAACTTATCAAGTAAGTTCTTGAAAATAAATGATTAGAGGGGGAAGATGGATAAAAGAGGGACATTTAGTATCTCTTGCAGAAAACATGTAGTTTTGTCCTCTACTTGAGCTAAAAATGGTCCTGATGTGTTTTAAGGTTTTCCAGGTGTCGATAATGTTGACACATTTTAAAGACACGGACCACATGAATTTCAATCACATACCAACGGCCATAGTCTGTCCATAGTCAGCAGCAACCATCAACGCAGAGCATCCACAATGGTCCACAGCATTGACTTCTGCTCCCTGGGCCAGGACCAGCTGGAGCCCAGCAACATTTCCTGAATAAGCAGCTGCATGCAGCGCTGTCCTGCACTCACATAACATATACAGGAGAATGCAGCTCAATTACATATTTCTGCAAGCTATGAAAGGACTTTCTTGTCCCTTTCAAGATAAGAAAGGTTTACACAAAGTTTAAACACATTTTACAGAGTATAATTGCGGTTTGGATTAAATACGTTGTTAACGACTGTTTTACATATCATACAGTATTATTACCTTTTCTTGACAGATATTTGCATGAAAAAAGACCATTTTGTGGCTCAAATGGACTGCAATAAGAGATTGAGTTGCATACTTGGATGACCTGCAACTTCCTGATGTTAAACTCAGACAAAACAGAAATGATTTTACTCGGCCCTGAACAATTAACAAGAGAGCAATTATCTGGTGATGTGGTTTCTGTAGATGGCATTGCCGTGGCATCCAACACCACTGTAAAGAATCTCAGCGTTATCTTTGACTGGGACTTGTCCTTTAACTCCCACGTGAAGCAAATCTCAAGGACTGCATTTTTTCATCTAAGTAACATTTTAAAAAATCAGGCACATCTTGCCTCAAAGCGATGCAGAAAAAATGGTCCACGCGTTTGTTACTTCTAGACTAGATTACTGCAATTTCGAATTATCAGGCTGCTCTAATAAGTCTCTTAAATCCTTCCAGTTAATCCAGAATGCTTTCGCAATGCCTCCTGCCTGGTGGACCGGCCTCCTGCCTCCGTGGCCCTGCCTCCTGGCATGGCCCTGCTGATGGCCCCCCCTCCCCTCTGTTTCATGGAGGTCTGGATCGTGGTCCATGCCTACTACTCATTATTCATACATTTCTGTCATATTCATTGAATGTGTTGTAACTCTGTAACACTGTTCTCCATCCAACAGGGGAGAGGGATCCTCCTCTGTTGCTCTCCTGAAGGTTTCTTCCCTTTTTTTCCCCCGTAAAAAAGTTTTTTTTCAGTTTTTTTGGGAGTTTTTCCTGATCCGATGTGAGGTCCTGGCATAGGGATGTCGTATGTGTAATTTTGGGCTATACAAAATAAACTGAATTGAATATGTTTATGTACATGCATATCTGAATTGAAAATAAACCTAAAACTTCTACATTTACAAGATCCGTAAACTGATTCATACCTGCAGTGCTGCATGAAATAGACCTGTTATAAAAAGTACAGCTCAGCTCAGAGCAGAACCAACCTTCCTTTGGCATCGCTAACGTGAACAAGTTTTGGACCAACAGTCTTCACCAGAAGTCCAGCAGCAACATCATGTCCATTAACTCTGCGTATGACAGAAGACACGCTAAGCATTTCATTGATTGTTTTTAATATACAATAAACACATGTATGTGTATACTTTTACTACAGTACTCACAGAGCACAGTGCAATGCAGTGAAGAGATTCCCCTCCTGGTTGCTAAAAAGTTTGTTTTCAAGTAAAATGTGTAAACATCCTTCACGCCCTACAGACACACAACACAAATGGACAAATGTTTAAGATTAAGATCTTTGTAAAATGACGGTAATACAATATCTCAACATGCAAGACAGGCACGTGTTTAACGTTACTACAAGGAACTTTTAACAGGTTATGAAACAGACTCAATTAATAATAATAATAATGAGGCCACTATACGACCTACATAATCAATGGAGTCCATCAGCAGGAAGACTGGCTATTCATCAATAGTAATGGTGGGTATTGTTAATGCCTGTCAACGAGTTTTGATTCAGATATCAGACGAAACAATTTTCGGCATGGTTCATCAGTAACTCCTTCAGCTCAAAAGGAGACCAACGCTGATCCAGCAGCAGCAGCTTGTGACGGCATGACCTGGAGCTCACCCCCTGCTTCCTGGGATCAAACACACTGACACCATGCTGCCGGAGGCCCAGGCCGTATTGCTGGGCCCTCTGGAGGGAATGGAGGCACGGGAGAACAAGAACCAGGACGAAGCAGGGAAATTAAAGTTATTTTTAAAAGGGGAAGTGGTAGCTTCAGCCCATTAGCGGTGAAGCTTAGTGCTTTTGTCCACAGGGACCACAAAAATAAACACAAATGAAAGTTCCTTGTTGTAGCTTTAAACTGAGAGAAATAATTAAAATGCTAAAATAATGCTTTGGATAAAAACTATTGAGAGACTGCACCGGTGCGACTATAATAAATATCCATTCATACATGGTTTTTTTTCACCGTTAATTTGTATCTGTATTCAGGTCCATGCTTGCTCTATTCATTCCTGAATCAAAGTAATTTCTTAGAATGACCTAAGTCTATTCGACATAAATTTTTTCCCTGACGTCTCACCATGGTGGGCCGCCCAGTGGGTTGGTGTGTAGCCTCTGAAGTCCAATATGGAGTCTAGAGGGTCAGCTTTCATAGCAGCCTTTTGCAAAGTTTGAAGTAGCTCTGTGTGTCCACGGGACGCTACGAGGTGCAGCGGGGTTCTTCCCTTAGAATCTCTACACAGAGGAGAGGCCCCATGTTCCAACAGAGCAGATACACAGTCCTCACTGCCCAAAATGGCCTGCAGCAGGAGGACACAAGATATGAGTTGAGAGGGGAAAAAAAACCATCTGGAAAATCCAGGACTCTGGAAAGGTGCATATCCCTCATTAACATTATTAAGTGTCGTTAAAAAAAGTGACTTACAGCTCTGTGTAATGCAGTGAAGCCCTTTTTGTCTGCAGCATCTGCCTTTGCTCCTTTCTCCAACAGGATGTGGACACAGTCTGTGTGACGTCCCAGAGCTGCCAGCATGAGAGCTGTCCTGCATTCGACAAAAAGAAAAACTGAAGATAATTCTCTGATCATGTCAGAAAAATATAAATTAGTTGGAGTTTCGGTGGGTTCGCAGCTTTCATAAGAAATGTGTTAACAAAAATGCAGTCAGTGATTCGAATCCAATACAGTCTGTCAAATTCAGCAAATAACTCCTAACAGTCTGCGAATCCATTCCAGACAATTGGCAACAGGGGGCGCTCAAACTCGTAAACTGAACAGGGGAAAGGCCACAGCAGTAAAACTAACATATTATAATAATTTTTTTGGGTGCTGTGTTCAAATATCAACAATATTTCTCAAGAATCACAGACACATCATATTTAAGTTAATTACACCCAACCATTTTATCACCATAATTTACCCCACAAAATGATCATGCTTTGAGCTTGAATTTGAGCTTGCAGTGATTTATGTGTTCACTCTTTGACTCTCACACCTCTATGTCTGTAATCAGCAGCACCTTAAGTCATTGTTTTATACCGGTACTATTTTTGAAAGATAATATGAAACTTTTATGAATCATTGTATACAGCATTCAACATGTCACAACACATTATTCTATATATATGTAAATGCTGCGCACGCCGGGTGTTTATCTAATGAACCAATAATCAGAGTATAAAATGTGACTCACTGTCCCTGTGTATCTGGACTGTCGATGATGTCGGCACTTTGTTCCCCACTGACCAATAAAAGCAGACAGTCCATTTGGCCCTCAGCAGCTGTACAGCGGGAAAACAGTAAAAGGAAAAGGTCAGTTCCGAGATTAAAGTAATCACATCATTTTAAAATAAAAAACATAAAACATTATGGTTTATTATCATAAGTGTATGTCAAAAATCCTCAACACCACAATTAAAACCAAATGTATACTGTATATTTGAACAAATTCCTTAACGACCCCAGGATCCCAAACAAACACTATTGCATCTGTCTATCCGGGGAGAGGGATCCTCCTCTGTTGCTCTGCTGAAGGTTTCTTCACTTTTTTTCTATTATTTAGGAGTTTTTCCTAAACCGATGTGAGGTCCTGGGACAGGGATGTCGTATGTGTACAGATTGTAAAGCCCTCTGAGGCAAATTCGTAATATTTGGCTATATAAAATAAAAAATAAAAACACACACACACACACGCACCTGCAGCATGGAGAGCCGTCTGCTTGTGCTTGTGCTCCTTCAGTGTGTAGGAGGCTTGATGCTTCAGCAGCACCTCCACACACGTTGCAAACCCCCCCCCGAGTAGCCAGATGGAGGGCAGTTCTGCCTTCCATGTCCCGCAAATCCAGACTCACTAATGTCTCACAAAGTAAACGCAGTGCCTCACAGTGACCATAATACGCCTGTAAAATGAATAATAACAGTAGAGTCAAAGGCTTGTGATCATGTAATATGTCAGGTCATTTTCAGTGAAATAATTGCCATCATGTGCTACTCACAGCTAAGTGCAAAGGACTGACTGGAATATTACTTTCAACCTCTTCTAGACAGTTGAACGAGATCTCCAGGAGCTGCAGAGTGAGAGAGGAAAAAACTTAAAACTGGTCCGACCCTGCAATTGATTTAAAAGAAACTACAAAAAAAACACAGACCAGTTCCAGGTGCTGTTTGTTCCCATAAGCTGCTGCATAGTGGACCGCACTGTAACCCTTACTGTTCTTGAGAGTTGGGTTTGCTCCGTTGTCAAGCAAGAAGTCTAAACACCTGAACACACAGAGCACAACATTAAGAATTCTGTCCGGGTTTTTTTCTTCTTCTAGCAACAAGAATTAATCAAAGAAAAGGGGTTTTATAAACATTCACTTCTCAATGTGTTGAAGGGTTCCATTAAATTAAACATAACTCTTCTTTGTATTGTTAGTGTGTGTATTGGTTGTTGAATATCAAGTATACCAAAACAAAATAAAATTGAATGCGTTGTTGTATTAAAATCAAGCTTTTGTTCTATGAAGTGTCCAAAGACTAACAAAAGTTTACATCGTCCAACCTAATACAGGTCCGATTTTCTTTTTATTTGATCTCATAGATGCACAGATTTGTTTGTGACTTTTTCTTATCTCTAATTTGCTCTTTTACACTCTTTTTGCAGAACAGAACACATCTATTGTAAAGATAAATGTTTATCTACTTTATAATAAACAATATGTGTGATATGATACTGTTATGTTCCCCGACGACACACGTAACAGATACAAAAATAAATGTCTTACAGAGAGGCTTCCTGTTGCTTTTCATCACAGTGGTCGGGCTCTGAGTTGGTTTCCCTTCAATGGAAAAACTCTTTTAAAACGTCTTGAAGGTACTCAAAAAAAAAAAAAAAAAAACGGTAAAATGAGTAAGAAATTAAAACGGCAGTAAACGCTCTCTCACCCACAAAAGGTGTGTGAAGCTGCAGCGTAATGCAGAGGGCTGCACCCCGTCAGATCCAGCTCATTGACATCAGCGCCGGCTCTCACCAATGAGATTGTGCATTGACTGTTCCCGTTAGCTGCGGCATAGTGCAAAGGAGATCTGCAAGGTGCAACAGGGAACAGCTGTGTCATCAGGTAACAATCAAGCAGAGTTAATGTCTTAGTTCACGGTATTCAGCACTGCTTACCTTCCCAAATGATCTTTAGCATCCAGTTCAGCAGCGGCACTATTCAACAGCAAGTTCAGACAGTCAACATTTCTGTCACGAGAGGAAATAAGTAGTCAGCAGTGTGTCAAGAAAAGACACAGCTTTTAACAATTAATACTTTCAAAATGCTGGGGGAAAATGTATAGTGTATATATATATATATATATATATATATATATATATATATATATATATATAAAAGAAAACAGGCAAATATC